>NW_027436748.1:300000-522111 GCF_047716275.1 Strix uralensis | reverse complement strand
TCTTTCGTTCTGAACAAGTGTTACTGTTTTCTGCACAAAAGCGATTCTGCGAAGCAATGGGAACACTTCTGTTTCCCAGGCACAGAGAAGGTGCTAGCAGGGAATTCTCTGCCTGCTTTTCCCCAGTGCTCTGCAAGCTCTCCAGGACAACATAAAATCTGGGACTCTGTGCTTTCTTTCGTTCTGAACAAGTGTTACTGTTTTCTGCACAAAAGTGATTCTGCGAAGCAATGGGAACACTTCTGTTTCACAGGCACAGAGAAGGTGCTAGCAGGGAATTCTCTGCCTGCTTTTCCCCAGTGCTCTGCAAGCTCTCCAGGACAACATAAAATCTGGGGCTCTGTGCTTTCTTTCGTTCTGAACAAGTGTTACTGTTTTCTGCACAAAAGCGATTCTGCGAAGCAATGGGAACACTTCTGTTTCCCAGGCACAGAGAAGGTGCTAGCAGGGAATTCTCTGCCTGCTTTTCCCCAGTGCTCTGCAAGCTCTCCAGGACAACATAAAATCTGGGGCTCTGTGCTTTCTTTCGTTCTGAACAAGTGTTATTGTTTTCTGCACAAAAGCGATTCTGCGAAGCAATGTAAACAGGCACAAAGAAGGTGCTAGCAGGGAATTCTCTGCCTGCCTTTCCCCAGTGCTCTGCAAGCTCTCCAGGACAACATAAAATCTGGGGCTCTGTGCTTTCTTTCATTCTGAACAAGTGTTACTGTTTTCTGCACAAAAGGGATTCTGCGAAGCAATGTGAACACTTCTGTTTCCCAGGCCCAGAGAAGGTGCTAGCAGGGAATTCTCTGCCTGCTTTTCCCCAGTGCTCTGCAAGCTCTCCAGGACAACATAAAATCTGGGGCTCTGTGCTTTCTTTCGTTCTGAACAAGTGTTACTGTTTTCTGCACAAAAGCGATTCTGCGAAGCAATGGGAACACTGCTGCTTCCGAGGCACAGAGAAGGTGCTAGCAGGGAATTCTCTGCCTGCTTTTCCCCAGTGCTCTGCAAGCTCTCCAGGACAACAGCAAATCTGGGACTCTGTGCTTTCTTTCGTTCTGAACAAGTGTTACTGTTTTCTGCACAAAAGCGATTCTGCGAAGCAATGGGAACACTTCTGTTTCCCAGGCACAGAGAAGGTGCTAGCAGGGAATTCTCTGCCTGCTTTTCCCCAGTGCTCTGCAAGCTCTCCAGGACAACATAAAATCTGGGGCTCTGTGCTTTCTTTCGTTCTGAACAAGTGTTACTGTTTTCTGCACAAAAGCGATTCTGCGAAGCAATGGGAACACTTCTGTTTCCCAGGCACAGAGAAGGTGCTAGCAGGGAAGTCTCTGCCTGCTTTTCCCCAGTGCTCTGCAAGCTCTCCAGGACAACATAAAATCTGGGGCTCTGTGCTTTCTTTCGTTCTGAACAAGTGTTACTGTTTTCTGCACAAAAGCGATTCTGCGAAGCAATGTGAACACTTCTGTTTCCCAGGCCCAGAGAAGGTGCTAGCAGGGAATTCTCTGCCTGCTTTTCCCCAGTGCTCTGCAAGCTCTAAAGGACAACATAAAATCTGGGGCTCTGTGCTTTCTTTTGTTCTGAACAAGTGTTACTGTTTTCTGCACAAAAGCGATTCTGCGAAGCAATGTGAACAGGCACAGAGAAGGTGCTAGCAGGGAATTCTCTGCCTGCCTTTCCCCAGTGCTCTGCAAGCTCTCCAGGACAACATAAAATCTGGGGCTCTGTGCTTTCTTTCGTTCTGAACAAGTGTTACTGTTTTCTGCACAAAAGCGATTCTGCGAAGCAATGTGAACAGGCACAGAGAAGGTGCTAGCAGGGAATTCTCTGCCTGCTTTTCCCCAGTGCTCTGCAAGCTCTCCAGGACAACATAAAATCTGGGACTCTGTGCTTTCTTTCGTTCTGAAAAGTGTTACTGTTTTCTGCACAAAAGCGATTCTGCGAAGCAATGTGAACACTTCTGTTTCCCAGGCACAGAGAAGGTGCTAGCAGGGAATTCTCTGCCTGCTTTTCCCCAGTGCTCTGCAAGCTCTCCAGGACAACATAGAATCTGGGGCTCTGTGCTTTGTTTTGTTCTGAACAAGTGTTACTGTTTTCTGCACAAAAGCGATTCTGCGAAGCAATGTAAACAGGCACAAAGAAGGTGCTAGCAGGGAATTCTCTGCCTGCCTTTCCCCAGTGCTCTGCAAGCTCTCTAGGACAACATAGAATCTGGGGCTCTGTGCTTTCTTTCATTCTGAACAAGTGTTACTGTTTTCTGCACAAAAGCGATTCTGCGAAGCAATGGGAACACTTCTGTTTCCCAGGCACAGAGAAGGTGCTAGCAGGGAATTCTCTGCCTGCTTTTCCCCAGTGCTCTGCAAGCTCTCCAGGACAACAGCAAATCTGGGACTCTGTGCTTTCTTTCGTTCTGAACAAGTGTTACTGTTTTCTGCACAAAAGCGATTCTGCGAAGCAATGGGAACACTTCTGTTTCCCAGGCACAGAGAAGGTGCTAGCAGGGAATTCTCTGCCTGCTTTTCCCCAGTGCTCTGCAAGCTCTCCAGGACAACATAAAATCTGGGACTCTGTGCTTTCTTTCGTTCTGAACAAGTGTTACTGTTTTCTGCACAAAAGTGATTCTGCGAAGCAATGGGAACACTTCTGTTTCACAGGCACAGAGAAGGTGCTAGCAGGGAATTCTCTGCCTGCTTTTCCCCAGTGCTCTGCAAGCTCTCCAGGACAACATAAAATCTGGGGCTCTGTGCTTTCTTTCGTTCTGAACAAGTGTTACTGTTTTCTGCACAAAAGCGATTCTGCGAAGCAATGGGAACACTTCTGTTTCCCAGGCACAGAGAAGGTGCTAGCAGGGAATTCTCTGCCTGCTTTTCCCCAGTGCTCTGCAAGCTCTCCAGGACAACATAAAATCTGGGGCTCTGTGCTTTCTTTCGTTCTGAACAAGTGTTATTGTTTTCTGCACAAAAGCGATTCTGCGAAGCAATGTAAACAGGCACAAAGAAGGTGCTAGCAGGGAATTCTCTGCCTGCCTTTCCCCAGTGCTCTGCAAGCTCTCCAGGACAACATAAAATCTGGGGCTCTGTGCTTTCTTTCATTCTGAACAAGTGTTACTGTTTTCTGCACAAAAGGGATTCTGCGAAGCAATGTGAACACTTCTGTTTCCCAGGCCCAGAGAAGGTGCTAGCAGGGAATTCTCTGCCTGCTTTTCCCCAGTGCTCTGCAAGCTCTCCAGGACAACATAAAATCTGGGGCTCTGTGCTTTCTTTCGTTCTGAACAAGTGTTACTGTTTTCTGCACAAAAGCGATTCTGCGAAGCAATGGGAACACTGCTGCTTCCGAGGCACAGAGAAGGTGCTAGCAGGGAATTCTCTGCCTGCTTTTCCCCAGTGCTCTGCAAGCTCTCCAGGACAACAGCAAATCTGGGACTCTGTGCTTTCTTTCGTTCTGAACAAGTGTTACTGTTTTCTGCACAAAAGCGATTCTGCGAAGCAATGGGAACACTTCTGTTTCCCAGGCACAGAGAAGGTGCTAGCAGGGAATTCTCTGCCTGCTTTTCCCCAGTGCTCTGCAAGCTCTCCAGGACAACATAAAATCTGGGGCTCTGTGCTTTCTTTCGTTCTGAACAAGTGTTACTGTTTTCTGCACAAAAGCGATTCTGCGAAGCAATGGGAACACTTCTGTTTCCCAGGCACAGAGAAGGTGCTAGCAGGGAATTCTCTGCCTGCTTTTCCCCAGTGCTCTGCAAGCTCTCCAGGACAACATAAAATCTGGGGCTCTGTGCTTTCTTTCGTTCTGAACAAGTGTTACTGTTTTCTGCACAAAAGCGATTCTGCGAAGCAATGTGAACACTTCTGTTTCCCAGGCCCAGAGAAGGTGCTAGCAGGGAATTCTCTGCCTGCTTTTCCCCAGTGCTCTGCAAGCTCTAAAGGACAACATAAAATCTGGGGCTCTGTGCTTTCTTTTGTTCTGAACAAGTGTTACTGTTTTCTGCACAAAAGCGATTCTGCGAAGCAATGTGAACAGGCACAGAGAAGGTGCTAGCAGGGAATTCTCTGCCTGCCTTTCCCCAGTGCTCTGCAAGCTCTCCAGGACAACAGCAAATCTGGGGCTCTGTGCTTTCTTTCGTTCTGAACAAGTGTTACTGTTTTCTGCACAAAAGCGATTCTGCGAAGCAATGGGAACACTGCTGCTTCCGAGGCACAGAGAAGGTGCTAGCAGGGAATTCTCTGCCTGCTTTTCCCCAGTGCTCTGCAAGCTCTCCAGGACAACAGCAAATCTGGGACTCTGTGCTTTCTTTCGTTCTGAACAAGTGTTACTGTTTTCTGCACAAAAGCGATTCTGCGAAGCAATGGGAACACTTCTGTTTCCCAGGCACAGAGAAGGTGCTAGCAGGGAATTCTCTGCCTGCTTTTCCCCAGTGCTCTGCAAGCTCTCCAGGACAACATAAAATCTGGGGCTCTGTGCTTTCTTTCGTTCTGAACAAGTGTTATTGTTTTCTGCACAAAAGCGATTCTGCGAAGCAATGTAAACAGGCACAAAGAAGGTGCTAGCAGGGAATTCTCTGCCTGCCTTTCCCCAGTGCTCTGCAAGCTCTCCAGGACAACATAGAATCTGGGGCTCTGTGCTTTCTTTCGTTCTGAACAAGTGTTACTGTTTTCTGCACAAAAGCGATTCTGCGAAGCAATGGGAACACTTCTGTTTCCCAGGCACAGAGAAGGTGCTAGCAGGGAATTCTCTGCCTGCTTTTCCCCAGTGCTCTGCAAGCTCTCCAGGACAACATAAAATCTGGGGCTCTGTGCTTTCTTTCGTTCTGAACAAGTGTTATTGTTTTCTGCACAAAAGCGATTCTGCGAAGCAATGTAAACAGGCACAAAGAAGGTGCTAGCAGGGAATTCTCTGCCTGCCTTTCCCCAGTGCTCTGCAAGCTCTCCAGGACAACATAGAATCTGGGGCTCTGTGCTTTCTTTCGTTCTGAACAAGTGTTACTGTTTTCTGCACAAAAGCGATTCTGCGAAGCAATGGGAACACTTCTGTTTCCCAGGCACAGAGAAGGTGCTAGCAGGGAATTCTCTGCCTGCTTTTCCCCAGTGCTCTGCAAGCTCTCCAGGACAACATAAAATCTGGGGCTCTGTGCTTTCTTTCATTCTGAACAAGTGTTACTGTTTTCTGCACAAAAGCGATTCTGCGAAGCAATGGGAACACTTCTGTTTCCCAGGCACAGAGAAGGTGCTAGCAGGGAATTCTCTGCCTGCTTTTCCCCAGTGCTCTGCAAGCTCTCCAGGACAACATAAAATCTGGGGCTCTGTGCTTTCTTTCGTCTGAACAAGTGTTACTGTTTTCTGCACAAAAGCGATTCTGCGAAGGAATGTGAACAGGCACAGAGAAGGTGCTAGCAGGGAATTCTCTGCCTGCCTTTCCCCAGTGCTCTGCAAGCTCTCCAGGACAACATAAAATCTGGGGCTCTGTGCTTTCTTTCGTTCTGAACAAGTGTTACTGTTTTCTGCACAAAAGCGATTCTGCGAAGCAATGGGAACACTTCTGTTTCCCAGGCACAGAGAAGGTGCTAGCAGGGAATTCTCTGCCTGCTTTTCCCCAGTGCTCTGCAAGCTCTCCAGGACAACATAAAATCTGGGGCTCTGTGCTTTCTTTCGTTCTGAACAAGTGTTACTGTTTTCTGCACAAAAGCGATTCTGCGAAGCAATGGGAACACTTCTGTTTCCCAGGCACAGAGAAGGTGCTAGCAGGGAATTCTCTGCCTGCTTTTCCCCAGTGCTCTGCAAGCTCTCCAGGACAACATAAAATCTGGGGCTCTGTGCTTTCTTTCGTTCTGAACAAGTGTTATTGTTTTCTGCACAAAAGCGATTCTGCGAAGCAATGTAAACAGGCACAAAGAAGGTGCTAGCAGGGAATTCTCTGCCTGCCTTTCCCCAGTGCTCTGCAAGCTCTCCAGGACAACATAGAATCTGGGGCTCTGTGCTTTCTTTCGTTCTGAACAAGTGTTACTGTTTTCTGCACAAAAGCGATTCTGCGAAGCAATGGGAACACTTCTGTTTCCCAGGCACAGAGAATGTGCTAGCAGGGAATTCTCTGCCTGCTTTTCCCCAGTGTTCTGCAAGCTCTCCAGGACAACATAAAATCTGGGGCTCTGTGCTTTCTTTCGTCTGAACAAGTGTTACTGTTTTCTGCACAAAAGCGATTCTGCGAAGCAATGTGAACAGGCACAGAGAAGGTGCTAGCAGGGAATTCTCTGCCTGCTTTTCCCCAGTGCTCTGCAAGCTCTCCAGGACAACATAAAATCTGGGAACCTGTGCTTTCTTTCGTTCTGAAAAGTGTTACTGTTTTCTGCACAAAAGGGATTCTGCGAAGCAATGTGAACACTTCTGTTTCCCAGGCACAGAGAAGGTGCTAGCAGGGAATTCTCTGCCTGCTTTTCCCCAGTGCTCTGCAAGCTCT
This sequence comes from Strix uralensis, assembly GCF_047716275.1. Lineage (NCBI taxonomy): Eukaryota > Metazoa > Chordata > Aves > Strigiformes > Strigidae > Strix > Strix uralensis. Next base: position 515,679 of record NW_027436748.1, on the reverse strand, counting down.
AAAGGACAACATAAAATCTGGGGCTCTGTGCTTTCTTTTGTTCTGAACAAGTGTTACTGTTTTCTGCACAAAAGCGATTCTGCCAAGCAATGTGAACACTTCTGCTTCCCAGGCACAGAGAAGGTGCTAGCAGGGAATTCTCTGCCTGCTTTTCCCCAGTGCTCTGCAAGCTCTCCAGGACAACAGCAAATCTGGGACTCTGTGCTTTCTTTCGTTCTGAACAAGTGTTACTGTTTTCTGCACAAAAGCGATTCTGCGAAGCAATGGGAACACTTCTGTTTCCCAGGCACAGAGAAGGTGCTAGCAGGGAATTCTCTGCCTGCTTTTCCCCAGTGCTCTGCAAGCTCTCCAGGACAACATAAAATCTGGGGCTCTGTGCTTTCTTTCGTTCTGAACAAGTGTTATTGTTTTCTGCACAAAAGCGATTCTGCGAAGCAATGTAAACAGGCACAAAGAAGGTGCTAGCAGGGAATTCTCTGCCTGCCTTTCCCCAGTGCTCTGCAAGCTCTCCAGGACAACATAGAATCTGGGGCTCTGTGCTTTCTTTCGTTCTGAACAAGTGTTACTGTTTTCTGCACAAAAGCGATTCTGCGAAGCAATGTGAACACTTCTGTTTCCCAGGCACAGAGAAGGTGCTAGCAGGGAATTCTCTGCCTGCTTTTCCCCAGTGCTCTGCAAGCTCTCCAGGACAACATAAAATCTGGGGCTCTGTGCTTTCTTTCATTCTGAACAAGTGTTACTGTTTTCTGCACAAAAGCGATTCTGCGAAGCAATGTGAAGACTTCTGCTTCCCAGGCACAGAGAAGGTGCTAGGAGGGAATTCTCTGCCTGCTTTTCCCCAGTGCTCTGCAAGCTCTCCAGGACAACATAAAATCTGGGGCTCTGTGCTTTCTTTCGTTCTGAACAAGTGTTACTGTTTTCTGCACAAAAGCGATTCTGCGAAGCAATGGGAACACTTCTGCTTCCCAGGCACAGAGAAGGTGCTAGCAGGGAATTCTCTGCCTGCTTTTCCCCAGTGCTCTGCAAGCTCTCCAGGACAACATAAAATCTGGGGCTCTGTGCTTTTTTTCGTCTGAACAAGTGTTACTGTTTTCTGCACAAAAGCGATTCTGCGAACCAATGGGAACACTTCTGTTTCCCAGGCACAGAGAAGGTGCTAGCAGGGAATTCTCTGACTGCCTTTCCCCAGTGCTCTGCAAGCTCTCCAGGACAACATAAAATCTGGGGCTCTGTGCTTTCTTTCGTCTGAACAAGTGTTACTGTTTTCTGCACAAAAGCGATTCTGCGAAGCAATGTGAACACTTCTGTTTCCCAGGCACAGAGAAGGTGCTAGCAGGGAATTCTCTGCCTGCTTTTCCCCAGTGCTCTGCAAGCTCTCCAGGACAACATAAAATCTGGGGCTCTGTGCTTTCTTTCGTTCTGAACAAGTGTTACTGTTTTCTGCACAAAAGCGATTCTGCGAAGGAATGTGAACAGGCACAGAGAAGGTGCTAGCAGGGAATTCTCTGCCTGCCTTTCCCCAGTGCTCTGCAAGCTCTCCAGGACAACATAAAATCTGGGGCTCTGTGCTTTCTTTCGTTCTGAACAAGTGTTACTGTTTTCTGCACAAAAGCGATTCTGCGAAGCAATGGGAACACTTCTGTTTCCCAGGCACAGAGAAGGTGCTAGCAGGGAATTCTCTGCCTGCCTTTCCCCAGTGCTCTGCAAGCTCTCCAGGACAACATAGAATCTGGGGCTCTGTGCTTTCTTTCGTTCTGAACAAGTGTTACTGTTTTCTGCACAAAAGCGATTCTGCGAAGCAATGGGAACACTTCTGTTTCCCAGGCACAGAGAAGGTGCTAGCAGGGAATTCTCTGCCTGCTTTTCCCCAGTGTTCTGCAAGCTCTCCAGGACAACATAAAATCTGGGGCTCTGTGCTTTCTTTCGTCTGAACAAGTGTTACTGTTTTCTGCACAAAAGCGATTCTGCGAAGCAATGTGAACAGGCACAGAGAAGGTGCTAGCAGGGAATTCTCTGCCTGCTTTTCCCCAGTGCTCTGCAAGCTCTCCAGGACAACATAAAATCTGGGAACCTGTGCTTTCTTTCGTTCTGAAAAGTGTTACTGTTTTCTGCACAAAAGGGATTCTGCGAAGCAATGTGAACACTTCTGTTTCCCAGGCACAGAGAAGGTGCTAGCAGGGAATTCTCTGCCTGCTTTTCCCCAGTGCTCTGCAAGCTCTAAAGGACAACATAAAATCTGGGGCTCTGTGCTTTCTTTTGTTCTGAACAAGTGTTACTGTTTTCTGCACAAAAGCGATTCTGCCAAGCAATGTGAACACTTCTGCTTCCCAGGCACAGAGAAGGTGCTAGCAGGGAATTCTCTGCCTGCTTTTCCCCAGTGCTCTGCAAGCTCTCCAGGACAACAGCAAATCTGGGACTCTGTGCTTTCTTTCGTTCTGAACAAGTGTTACTGTTTTCTGCACAAAAGCGATTCTGCGAAGCAATGGGAACACTTCTGTTTCCCAGGCACAGAGAAGGTGCTAGCAGGGAATTCTCTGCCTGCTTTTCCCCAGTGCTCTGCAAGCTCTCCAGGACAACATAAAATCTGGGGCTCTGTGCTTTCTTTCGTTCTGAACAAGTGTTATTGTTTTCTGCACAAAAGCGATTCTGCGAAGCAATGTAAACAGGCACAAAGAAGGTGCTAGCAGGGAATTCTCTGCCTGCCTTTCCCCAGTGCTCTGCAAGCTCTCCAGGACAACATAGAATCTGGGGCTCTGTGCTTTCTTTCGTTCTGAACAAGTGTTACTGTTTTCTGCACAAAAGCGATTCTGCGAAGCAATGTGAACACTTCTGTTTCCCAGGCACAGAGAAGGTGCTAGCAGGGAATTCTCTGCCTGCTTTTCCCCAGTGCTCTGCAAGCTCTCCAGGACAACATAAAATCTGGGGCTCTGTGCTTTCTTTCATTCTGAACAAGTGTTACTGTTTTCTGCACAAAAGCGATTCTGCGAAGCAATGTGAAGACTTCTGCTTCCCAGGCACAGAGAAGGTGCTAGGAGGGAATTCTCTGCCTGCTTTTCCCCAGTGCTCTGCAAGCTCTCCAGGACAACATAAAATCTGGGGCTCTGTGCTTTCTTTCGTTCTGAACAAGTGTTACTGTTTTCTGCACAAAAGCGATTCTGCGAAGCAATGGGAACACTTCTGCTTCCCAGGCACAGAGAAGGTGCTAGCAGGGAATTCTCTGCCTGCTTTTCCCCAGTGCTCTGCAAGCTCTCCAGGACAACATAAAATCTGGGGCTCTGTGCTTTTTTTCGTCTGAACAAGTGTTACTGTTTTCTGCACAAAAGCGATTCTGCGAACCAATGGGAACACTTCTGTTTCCCAGGCACAGAGAAGGTGCTAGCAGGGAATTCTCTGACTGCCTTTCCCCAGTGCTCTGCAAGCTCTCCAGGACAACATAAAATCTGGGGCTCTGTGCTTTCTTTCGTCTGAACAAGTGTTATTGTTTTCTGCACAAAAGCGATTCTGCGAAGCAATGTAAACAGGCACAAAGAAGGTGCTAGCAGGGAATTCTCTGCCTGCCTTTCCCCAGTGCTCTGCAAGCTCTCCAGGACAACATAGAATCTGGGGCTCTGTGCTTTCTTTCGTTCTGAACAAGTGTTACTGTTTTCTGCACAAAAGCGATTCTGCGAAGCAATGTGAACACTTCTGTTTCCCAGGCACAGAGAAGGTGCTAGCAGGGAATTCTCTGCCTGCTTTTCCCCAGTGCTCTGCAAGCTCTCCAGGACAACATAAAATCTGGGGCTCTGTGCTTTCTTTCATTCTGAACAAGTGTTACTGTTTTCTGCACAAAAGCGATTCTGCGAAGCAATGTGAAGACTTCTGCTTCCCAGGCACAGAGAAGGTGCTAGGAGGGAATTCTCTGCCTGCTTTTCCCCAGTGCTCTGCAAGCTCTCCAGGACAACATAAAATCTGGGGCTCTGTGCTTTCTTTCGTTCTGAACAAGTGTTACTGTTTTCTGCACAAAAGCGATTCTGCGAAGCAATGGGAACACTTCTGCTTCCCAGGCACAGAGAAGGTGCTAGCAGGGAATTCTCTGCCTGCTTTTCCCCAGTGCTCTGCAAGCTCTCCAGGACAACATAAAATCTGGGGCTCTGTGCTTTTTTTCGTCTGAACAAGTGTTACTGTTTTCTGCACAAAAGCGATTCTGCGAACCAATGGGAACACTTCTGTTTCCCAGGCACAGAGAAGGTGCTAGCAGGGAATTCTCTGACTGCCTTTCCCCAGTGCTCTGCAAGCTCTCCAGGACAACATAAAATCTGGGGCTCTGTGCTTTCTTTCGTCTGAACAAGTGTTACTGTTTTCTGCACAAAAGCGATTCTGCGAAGGAATGTGAACACTTCTGTTTCCCAGGCACAGAGAAGGTGCTAGCAGGGAATTCTCTGCCTGCTTTTCCCCAGTGCTCTGCAAGCTCTCCAGGACAACATAAAATCTGGGGCTCTGTGCTTTCTTTCGTTCTGAACAAGTGTTACTGTTTTCTGCACAAAAGCGATTCTGCGAAGGAATGTGAACAGGCACAGAGAAGGTGCTAGCAGGGAATTCTCTGCCTGCCTTTCCCCAGTGCTCTGCAAGCTCTCCAGGACAACATAAAATCTGGGGCTCTGTGCTTTCTTTCGTTCTGAACAAGTGTTACTGTTTTCTGCACAAAAGCGATTCTGCGAAGCAATGGGAACACTTCTGTTTCCCAGGCACAGAGAAGGTGCTAGCAGGGAATTCTCTGCCTGCTTTTCCCCAGTGCTCTGCAAGCTCTCCAGGACAACATAAAATCTGGGGCTCTGTGCTTTCTTTCGTTCTGAACAAGTGTTACTGTTTTCTGCACAAAAGCGATTCTGCGAAGCAATGGGAACACTTCTGTTTCCCAGGCACAGAGAAGGTGCTAGCAGGGAATTCTCTGCCTGCTTTTCCCCAGTGCTCTGCAAGCTCTCCAGGACAACATAAAATCTGGGGCTCTGTGCTTTCTTTCGTTCTGAACAAGTGTTATTGTTTTCTGCACAAAAGCGATTCTGCGAAGCAATGTAAACAGGCACAAAGAAGGTGCTAGCAGGGAATTCTCTGCCTGCCTTTCCCCAGTGCTCTGCAAGCTCTCCAGGACAACATAGAATCTGGGGCTCTGTGCTTTCTTTCGTTCTGAACAAGTGTTACTGTTTTCTGCACAAAAGCGATTCTGCGAAGCAATGGGAACACTTCTGTTTCCCAGGCACAGAGAAGGTGCTAGCAGGGAATTCTCTGCCTGCTTTTCCCCAGTGTTCTGCAAGCTCTCCAGGACAACATAAAATCTGGGGCTCTGTGCTTTCTTTCGTCTGAACAAGTGTTACTGTTTTCTGCACAAAAGCGATTCTGCGAAGCAATGTGAACAGGCACAGAGAAGGTGCTAGCAGGGAATTCTCTGCCTGCTTTTCCCCAGTGCTCTGCAAGCTCTCCAGGACAACATAAAATCTGGGACTCTGTGCTTTCTTTCGTTCTGAAAAGTGTTACTGTTTTCTGCACAAAAGCGATTCTGCGAAGCAATGTGAACACTTCTGTTTCCCAGGCACAGAGAAGGTGCTAGCAGGGAATTCTCTGCCTGCTTTTCCCCAGTGCTCTGCAAGCTCTCCAGGACAACATAGAATCTGGGGCTCTGTGCTTTGTTTTGTTCTGAACAAGTGTTACTGTTTTCTGCACAAAAGCGATTCTGCGAAGCAATGTAAACAGGCACAAAGAAGGTGCTAGCAGGGAATTCTCTGCCTGCCTTTCCCCAGTGCTCTGCAAGCTCTCTAGGACAACATAGAATCTGGGGCTCTGTGCTTTCTTTCATTCTGAACAAGTGTTACTGTTTTCTGCACAAAAGCGATTCTGCGAAGCAATGGGAACACTTCTGTTTCCCAGGCACAGAGAAGGTGCTAGCAGGGAATTCTCTGCCTGCTTTTCCCCAGTGCTCTGCAAGCTCTCCAGGACAACAGCAAATCTGGGACTCTGTGCTTTCTTTCGTTCTGAACAAGTGTTACTGTTTTCTGCACAAAAGCGATTCTGCGAAGCAATGGGAACACTTCTGTTTCCCAGGCACAGAGAAGGTGCTAGCAGGGAATTCTCTGCCTGCTTTTCCCCAGTGCTCTGCAAGCTCTCCAGGACAACATAAAATCTGGGGCTCTGTGCTTTCTTTCGTTCTGAACAAGTGTTATTGTTTTCTGCACAAAAGCGATTCTGCGAAGCAATGTAAACAGGCACAAAGAAGGTGCTAGCAGGGAATTCTCTGCCTGCCTTTCCCCAGTGCTCTGCAAGCTCTCCAGGACAACATAGAATCTGGGGCTCTGTGCTTTCTTTCGTTCTGAACAAGTGTTACTGTTTTCTGCACAAAAGCGATTCTGCGAAGCAATGGGAACACTTCTGTTTCCCAGGCACAGAGAAGGTGCTAGCAGGGAATTCTCTGCCTGCTTTTCCCAGTGCTCTGCAAGCTCTCCAGGACAACATAAAATCTGGGGCTCTGTGCTTTCTTTCATTCTGAACAAGTGTTACTGTTTTCTGCACAAAAGCGATTCTGCGAAGCAATGGGAACACTTCTGTTTCCCAGGCACAGAGAAGGTGCTAGCAGGGAATTCTCTGCCTGCTTTTCCCCAGTGCTCTGCAAGCTCTCCAGGACAACATAAAATCTGGGGCTCTGTGCTTTCTTTCGTTCTGAACAAGTGTTACTGTTTTCTGCACAAAAGCGATTCTGCGAAGCAATGTGAACACTTCTGCTTCCCAGGCACAGAGAAGGTGCTAGCAGGGAATTCTCTGCCTGCTTTTCCCCAGTGCTCTGCAAGCTCTCCAGGACAACATAAAATCTGGGGCTCTGTGCTTTTTTTCGTCTGAACAAGTGTTACTGTTTTCTGCACAAAAGCGATTCTGCGAACCAATGGGAACACTTCTGTTTCCCAGGCACAGAGAAGGTGCTAGCAGGGAATTCTCTGACTGCCTTTCCCCAGTGCTCTGCAAGCTCTCCAGGACAACATAAAATCTGGGGCTCTGTGCTTTCTTTCGTCTGAACAAGTGTTACTGTTTTCTGCACAAAAGCGATTCTGCGAAGCAATGTGAACACTTCTGTTTCCCAGGCACAGAGAAGGTGCTAGCAGGGAATTCTCTGCCTGCTTTTCCCCAGTGCTCTGCAAGCTCTCCAGGACAACATAAAATCTGGGGCTCTGTGCTTTCTTTCGTTCTGAACAAGTGTTACTGTTTTCTGCACAAAAGCGATTCTGCGAAGGAATGTGAACAGGCACAGAGAAGGTGCTAGCAGGGAATTCTCTGCCTGCCTTTCCCCAGTGCTCTGCAAGCTCTCCAGGACAACATAAAATCTGGGGCTCTGTGCTTTCTTTCGTTCTGAACAAGTGTTACTGTTTTCTGCACAAAAGCGATTCTGCGAAGCAATGGGAACACTTCTGTTTCCCAGGCACAGAGAAGGTGCTAGCAGGGAATTCTCTGCCTGCTTTTCCCCAGTGCTCTGCAAGCTCTCCAGGACAACATAAAATCTGGGGCTCTGTGCTTTCTTTCGTTCTGAACAAGTGTTACTGTTTTCTGCACAAAAGCGATTCTGCGAAGCAATGGGAACACTTCTGTTTCCCAGGCACAGAGAAGGTGCTAGCAGGGAATTCTCTGACTCCCTTTTCCCAGTGCTCTGCAAGCTCTCCAGGACAACATAAAATCTGGGGCTCTGTGCTTTCTTTCGTTCTGAACAAGTGTTATTGTTTTCTGCACAAAAGCGATTCTGCGAAGCAATGTAAACAGGCACAAAGAAGGTGCTAGCAGGGAATTCTCTGCCTGCCTTTCCCCAGTGCTCTGCAAGCTCTCCAGGACAACATAGAATCTGGGGCTCTGTGCTTTCTTTCGTTCTGAACAAGTGTTACTGTTTTCTGCACAAAAGCGATTCTGCGAAGCAATGGGAACACTTCTGTTTCCCAGGCACAGAGAAGGTGCTAGCAGGGAATTCTCTGCCTGCTTTTCCCCAGTGCTCTGCAAGCTCTCCAGGACAACATAAAATCTGGGGCTCTGTGCTTTCTTTCGTTCTGAACAAGTGTTATTGTTTTCTGCACAAAAGCGATTCTGCGAAGCAATGTAAACAGGCACAAAGAAGGTGCTAGCAGGGAATTCTCTGCCTGCCTTTCCCCAGTGCTCTGCAAGCTCTCCAGGACAACATAGAATCTGGGGCTCTGTGCTTTCTTTCGTTCTGAACAAGTGTTACTGTTTTCTGCACAAAAGCGATTCTGCGAAGCAATGGGAACACTTCTGTTTCCCAGGCACAGAGAAGGTGCTAGCAGGGAATTCTCTGCCTGCTTTTCCCCAGTGCTCTGCAAGCTCTCCAGGACAACATAAAATCTGGGGCTCTGTGCTTTCTTTCATTCTGAACAAGTGTTACTGTTTTCTGCACAAAAGCGATTCTGCGAAGCAATGGGAACACTTCTGTTTCCCAGGCACAGAGAAGGTGCTAGCAGGGAATTCTCTGCCTGCTTTTCCCCAGTGCTCTGCAAGCTCTCCAGGACAACATAAAATCTGGGGCTCTGTGCTTTCTTTCGTCTGAACAAGTGTTACTGTTTTCTGCACAAAAGCGATTCTGCGAAGGAATGTGAACAGGCACAGAGAAGGTGCTAGCAGGGAATTCTCTGCCTGCCTTTCCCCAGTGCTCTGCAAGCTCTCCAGGACAACATAAAATCTGGGGCTCTGTGCTTTCTTTCGTTCTGAACAAGTGTTACTGTTTTCTGCACAAAAGCGATTCTGCGAAGCAATGGGAACACTTCTGTTTCCCAGGCACAGAGAAGGTGCTAGCAGGGAATTCTCTGCCTGCTTTTCCCCAGTGCTCTGCAAGCTCTCCAGGACAACATAAAATCTGGGGCTCTGTGCTTTCTTTCGTTCTGAACAAGTGTTACTGTTTTCTGCACAAAAGCGATTCTGCGAAGCAATGGGAACACTTCTGTTTCCCAGGCACAGAGAAGGTGCTAGCAGGGAATTCTCTGCCTGCTTTTCCCCAGTGCTCTGCAAGCTCTCCAGGACAACATAAAATCTGGGGCTCTGTGCTTTCTTTCGTTCTGAACAAGTGTTATTGTTTTCTGCACAAAAGCGATTCTGCGAAGCAATGTAAACAGGCACAAAGAAGGTGCTAGCAGGGAATTCTCTGCCTGCCTTTCCCCAGTGCTCTGCAAGCTCTCCAGGACAACATAGAATCTGGGGCTCTGTGCTTTCTTTCGTTCTGAACAAGTGTTACTGTTTTCTGCACAAAAGCGATTCTGCGAAGCAATGGGAACACTTCTGTTTCCCAGGCACAGAGAATGTGCTAGCAGGGAATTCTCTGCCTGCTTTTCCCCAGTGTTCTGCAAGCTCTCCAGGACAACATAAAATCTGGGGCTCTGTGCTTTCTTTCGTCTGAACAAGTGTTACTGTTTTCTGCACAAAAGCGATTCTGCGAAGCAATGTGAACAGGCACAGAGAAGGTGCTAGCAGGGAATTCTCTGCCTGCTTTTCCCCAGTGCTCTGCAAGCTCTCCAGGACAACATAAAATCTGGGAACCTGTGCTTTCTTTCGTTCTGAAAAGTGTTACTGTTTTCTGCACAAAAGGGATTCTGCGAAGCAATGTGAACACTTCTGTTTCCCAGGCACAGAGAAGGTGCTAGCAGGGAATTCTCTGCCTGCTTTTCCCCAGTGCTCTGCAAGCTCTAAAGGACAACATAAAATCTGGGGCTCTGTGCTTTCTTTTGTTCTGAACAAGTGTTACTGTTTTCTGCACAAAAGCGATTCTGCCAAGCAATGTGAACACTTCTGCTTCCCAGGCACAGAGAAGGTGCTAGCAGGGAATTCTCTGCCTGCTTTTCCCCAGTGCTCTGCAAGCTCTCCAGGACAACAGCAAATCTGGGACTCTGTGCTTTCTTTCGTTCTGAACAAGTGTTACTGTTTTCTGCACAAAAGCGATTCTGCGAAGCAATGGGAACACTTCTGTTTCCCAGGCACAGAGAAGGTGCTAGCAGGGAATTCTCTGCCTGCTTTTCCCCAGTGCTCTGCAAGCTCTCCAGGACAACATAAAATCTGGGGCTCTGTGCTTTCTTTCGTTCTGAACAAGTGTTATTGTTTTCTGCACAAAAGCGATTCTGCGAAGCAATGTAAACAGGCACAAAGAAGGTGCTAGCAGGGAATTCTCTGCCTGCCTTTCCCCAGTGCTCTGCAAGCTCTCCAGGACAACATAGAATCTGGGGCTCTGTGCTTTCTTTCGTTCTGAACAAGTGTTACTGTTTTCTGCACAAAAGCGATTCTGCGAAGCAATGTGAACACTTCTGTTTCCCAGGCACAGAGAAGGTGCTAGCAGGGAATTCTCTGCCTGCTTTTCCCCAGTGCTCTGCAAGCTCTCCAGGACAACATAAAATCTGGGGCTCTGTGCTTTCTTTCATTCTGAACAAGTGTTACTGTTTTCTGCACAAAAGCGATTCTGCGAAGCAATGTGAAGACTTCTGCTTCCCAGGCACAGAGAAGGTGCTAGGAGGGAATTCTCTGCCTGCTTTTCCCCAGTGCTCTGCAAGCTCTCCAGGACAACATAAAATCTGGGGCTCTGTGCTTTCTTTCGTTCTGAACAAGTGTTACTGTTTTCTGCACAAAAGCGATTCTGCGAAGCAATGGGAACACTTCTGCTTCCCAGGCACAGAGAAGGTGCTAGCAGGGAATTCTCTGCCTGCTTTTCCCCAGTGCTCTGCAAGCTCTCCAGGACAACATAAAATCTGGGGCTCTGTGCTTTTTTTCGTCTGAACAAGTGTTACTGTTTTCTGCACAAAAGCGATTCTGCGAACCAATGGGAACACTTCTGTTTCCCAGGCACAGAGAAGGTGCTAGCAGGGAATTCTCTGACTGCCTTTCCCCAGTGCTCTGCAAGCTCTCCAGGACAACATAAAATCTGGGGCTCTGTGCTTTCTTTCGTCTGAACAAGTGTTACTGTTTTCTGCACAAAAGCGATTCTGCGAAGCAATGTGAACACTTCTGTTTCCCAGGCACAGAGAAGGTGCTAGCAGGGAATTCTCTGCCTGCTTTTCCCCAGTGCTCTGCAAGCTCTCCAGGACAACATAAAATCTGGGGCTCTGTGCTTTCTTTTGTTCTGAACAAGTGTTACTGTTTTCTGCACAAAAGCGATTCTGCGAAGGAATGTGAACAGGCACAGAGAAGGTGCTAGCAGGGAATTCTCTGCCTGCCTTTCCCCAGTGCTCTGCAAGCTCTCCAGGACAACATAAAATCTGGGGCTCTGTGCTTTCTTTCGTTCTGAACAAGTGTTACTGTTTTCTGCACAAAAGCGATTCTGCGAAGCAATGGGAACACTTCTGTTTCCCAGGCACAGAGAAGGTGCTAGCAGGGAATTCTCTGCCTGCCTTTCCCCAGTGCTCTGCAAGCTCTCCAGGACAACATAGAATCTGGGGCTCTGTGCTTTCTTTCGTTCTGAACAAGTGTTACTGTTTTCTGCACAAAAGCGATTCTGCGAAGCAATGGGAACACTTCTGTTTCCCAGGCACAGAGAAGGTGCTAGCAGGGAATTCTCTGCCTGCTTTTCCCCAGTGTTCTGCAAGCTCTCCAGGACAACATAAAATCTGGGGCTCTGTGCTTTCTTTCGTCTGAACAAGTGTTACTGTTTTCTGCACAAAAGCGATTCTGCGAAGCAATGTGAACAGGCACAGAGAAGGTGCTAGCAGGGAATTCTCTGCCTGCTTTTCCCCAGTGCTCTGCAAGCTCTCCAGGACAACATAAAATCTGGGAACCTGTGCTTTCTTTCGTTCTGAAAAGTGTTACTGTTTTCTGCACAAAAGGGATTCTGCGAAGCAATGTGAACACTTCTGTTTCCCAGGCACAGAGAAGGTGCTAGCAGGGAATTCTCTGCCTGCTTTTCCCCAGTGCTCTGCAAGCTCTAAAGGACAACATAAAATCTGGGGCTCTGTGCTTTCTTTTGTTCTGAACAAGTGTTACTGTTTTCTGCACAAAAGCGATTCTGCCAAGCAATGTGAACACTTCTGCTTCCCAGGCACAGAGAAGGTGCTAGCAGGGAATTCTCTGCCTGCTTTTCCCCAGTGCTCTGCAAGCTCTCCAGGACAACAGCAAATCTGGGACTCTGTGCTTTCTTTCGTTCTGAACAAGTGTTACTGTTTTCTGCACAAAAGCGATTCTGCGAAGCAATGGGAACACTTCTGTTTCCCAGGCACAGAGAAGGTGCTAGCAGGGAATTCTCTGCCTGCTTTTCCCCAGTGCTCTGCAAGCTCTCCAGGACAACATAAAATCTGGGGCTCTGTGCTTTCTTTCGTTCTGAACAAGTGTTATTGTTTTCTGCACAAAAGCGATTCTGCGAAGCAATGTAAACAGGCACAAAGAAGGTGCTAGCAGGGAATTCTCTGCCTGCCTTTCCCCAGTGCTCTGCAAGCTCTCCAGGACAACATAGAATCTGGGGCTCTGTGCTTTCTTTCGTTCTGAACAAGTGTTACTGTTTTCTGCACAAAAGCGATTCTGCGAAGCAATGTGAACACTTCTGTTTCCCAGGCACAGAGAAGGTGCTAGCAGGGAATTCTCTGCCTGCTTTTCCCCAGTGCTCTGCAAGCTCTCCAGGACAACATAAAATCTGGGGCTCTGTGCTTTCTTTCATTCTGAACAAGTGTTACTGTTTTCTGCACAAAAGCGATTCTGCGAAGCAATGTGAAGACTTCTGCTTCCCAGGCACAGAGAAGGTGCTAGGAGGGAATTCTCTGCCTGCTTTTCCCCAGTGCTCTGCAAGCTCTCCAGGACAACATAAAATCTGGGGCTCTGTGCTTTCTTTCGTTCTGAACAAGTGTTACTGTTTTCTGCACAAAAGCGATTCTGCGAAGCAATGGGAACACTTCTGCTTCCCAGGCACAGAGAAGGTGCTAGCAGGGAATTCTCTGCCTGCTTTTCCCCAGTGCTCTGCAAGCTCTCCAGGACAACATAAAATCTGGGGCTCTGTGCTTTTTTTCGTCTGAACAAGTGTTACTGTTTTCTGCACAAAAGCGATTCTGCGAACCAATGGGAACACTTCTGTTTCCCAGGCACAGAGAAGGTGCTAGCAGGGAATTCTCTGACTGCCTTTCCCCAGTGCTCTGCAAGCTCTCCAGGACAACATAAAATCTGGGGCTCTGTGCTTTCTTTCGTCTGAACAAGTGTTATTGTTTTCTGCACAAAAGCGATTCTGCGAAGCAATGTAAACAGGCACAAAGAAGGTGCTAGCAGGGAATTCTCTACCTGCCTTTCCCCAGTGCTCTGCAAGCTCTCCAGGACAACATAGAATCTGGGGCTCTGTGCTTTCTTTCGTTCTGAACAAGTGTTACTGTTTTCTGCACAAAAGCGATTCTGCGAAGCAATGTGAACACTTCTGTTTCCCAGGCACAGAGAAGGTGCTAGCAGGGAATTCTCTGCCTGCTTTTCCCCAGTGCTCTGCAAGCTCTCCAGGACAACATAAAATCTGGGGCTCTGTGCTTTCTTTCATTCTGAAGAAGTGTTACTGTTTTCTGCACAAAAGCGATTCTGCGAAGCAATGTGAAGACTTCTGCTTCCCAGGCACAGAGAAGGTGCTAGGAGGGAATTCTCTGCCTGCTTTTCCCCAGTGCTCTGCAAGCTCTCCAGGACAACATAAAATCTGGGGCTCTGTGCTTTCTTTCGTTCTGAACAAGTGTTACTGTTTTCTGCACAAAAGCGATTCTGCGAAGCAATGGGAACACTTCTGCTTCCCAGGCACAGAGAAGGTGCTAGCAGGGAATTCTCTGCCTGCTTTTCCCCAGTGCTCTGCAAGCTCTCCAGGACAACATAAAATCTGGGGCTCTGTGCTTTTTTTCGTCTGAACAAGTGTTACTGTTTTCTGCACAAAAGCGATTCTGCGAACCAATGGGAACACTTCTGTTTCCCAGGCACAGAGAAGGTGCTAGCAGGGAATTCTCTGACTGCCTTTCCCCAGTGCTCTGCAAGCTCTCCAGGACAACATAAAATCTGGGGCTCTGTGCTTTCTTTCGTTCTGAACAAGTGTTACTGTTTTCTGCACAAAAGCGATTCTGCGAAGGAATGTGAACACTTCTGTTTCCCAGGCACAGAGAAGGTGCTAGCAGGGAATTCTCTGCCTGCTTTTCCCCAGTGCTCTGCAAGCTCTCCAGGACAACATAAAATCTGGGGCTCTGTGCTTTCTTTCGTTCTGAACAAGTGTTACTGTTTTCTGCACAAAAGCGATTCTGCGAAGGAATGTGAACAGGCACAGAGAAGGTGCTAGCAGGGAATTCTCTGCCTGCCTTTCCCCAGTGCTCTGCAAGCTCTCCAGGACAACATAAAATCTGGGGCTCTGTGCTTTCTTTCGTTCTGAACAAGTGTTACTGTTTTCTGCACAAAAGCGATTCTGCGAAGCAATGGGAACACTTCTGTTTCCCAGGCACAGAGAAGGTGCTAGCAGGGAATTCTCTGCCTGCTTTTCCCCAGTGCTCTGCAAGCTCTCCAGGACAACATAAAATCTGGGGCTCTGTGCTTTCTTTCGTTCTGAACAAGTGTTACTGTTTTCTGCACAAAAGCGATTCTGCGAAGCAATGGGAACACTTCTGTTTCCCAGGCACAGAGAAGGTGCTAGCAGGGAATTCTCTGCCTGCTTTTCCCCAGTGCTCTGCAAGCTCTCCAGGACAACATAAAATCTGGGGCTCTGTGCTTTCTTTCGTTCTGAACAAGTGTTATTGTTTTCTGCACAAAAGCGATTCTGCGAAGCAATGTAAACAGGCACAGAGAAGGTGCTAGCAGGGAATTCTCTGCCTGCCTTTCCCCAGTGCTCTGCAAGCTCTCCAGGACAACATAGAATCTGGGGCTCTGTGCTTTCTTTCGTTCTGAACAAGTGTTACTGTTTTCTGCACAAAAGCGATTCTGCGAAGCAATGGGAACACTTCTGTTTCCCAGGCACAGAGAAGGTGCTAGCAGGGAATTCTCTGCCTGCTTTTCCCCAGTGTTCTGCAAGCTCTCCAGGACAACATAAAATCTGGGGCTCTGTGCTTTCTTTCGTCTGAACAAGTGTTACTGTTTTCTGCACAAAAGCGATTCTGCGAAGCAATGTGAACAGGCACAGAGAAGGTGCTAGCAGGGAATTCTCTGCCTGCTTTTCCCCAGTGCTCTGCAAGCTCTCCAGGACAACATAAAATCTGGGACTCTGTGCTTTCTTTCGTTCTGAAAAGTGTTACTGTTTTCTGCACAAAAGCGATTCTGCGAAGCAATGGGAACACTTCTGTTTCCCAGGCACAGAGAAGGTGCTAGCAGGGAATTCTCTGCCTGCTTTTCCCCAGTGCTCTGCAAGCTCTCCAGGACAACATAGAATCTGGGGCTCTGTGCTTTGTTTTGTTCTGAACAAGTGTTACTGTTTTCTGCACAAAAGCGATTCTGCGAAGCAATGTAAACAGGCACAAAGAAGGTGCTAGCAGGGAATTCTCTGCCTGCCTTTCCCCAGTGCTCTGCAAGCTCTCTAGGACAACATAGAATCTGGGGCTCTGTGCTTTCTTTCATTCTGAACAAGTGTTACTGTTTTCTGCACAAAAGCGATTCTGCGAAGCAATGGGAACACTTCTGTTTCCCAGGCACAGAGAAGGTGCTAGCAGGGAATTCTCTGCCTGCTTTTCCCCAGTGCTCTGCAAGCTCTCCAGGACAACAGCAAATCTGGGACTCTGTGCTTTCTTTCGTTCTGAACAAGTGTTACTGTTTTCTGCACAAAAGCGATTCTGCGAAGCAATGGGAACACTTCTGTTTCCCAGGCACAGAGAAGGTGCTAGCAGGGAATTCTCTGCCTGCTTTTCCCCAGTGCTCTGCAAGCTCTCCAGGACAACATAAAATCTGGGGCTCTGTGCTTTCTTTCGTTCTGAACAAGTGTTATTGTTTTCTGCACAAAAGCGATTCTGCGAAGCAATGTAAACAGGCACAAAGAAGGTGCTAGCAGGGAATTCTCTGCCTGCCTTTCCCCAGTGCTCTGCAAGCTCTCCAGGACAACATAGAATCTGGGGCTCTGTGCTTTCTTTCGTTCTGAACAAGTGTTACTGTTTTCTGCACAAAAGCGATTCTGCGAAGCAATGGGAACACTTCTGTTTCCCAGGCACAGAGAAGGTGCTAGCAGGGAATTCTCTGCCTGCTTTTCCCAGTGCTCTGCAAGCTCTCCAGGACAACATAAAATCTGGGGCTCTGTGCTTTCTTTCATTCTGAACAAGTGTTACTGTTTTCTGCACAAAAGCGATTCTGCGAAGCAATGGGAACACTTCTGTTTCCCAGGCACAGAGAAGGTGCTAGCAGGGAATTCTCTGCCTGCTTTTCCCCAGTGCTCTGCAAGCTCTCCAGGACAACATAAAATCTGGGGCTCTGTGCTTTCTTTCGTTCTGAACAAGTGTTACTGTTTTCTGCACAAAAGCGATTCTGCGAAGCAATGTGAACACTTCTGCTTCCCAGGCACAGAGAAGGTGCTAGCAGGGAATTCTCTGCCTGCTTTTCCCCAGTGCTCTGCAAGCTCTCCAGGACAACATAAAATCTGGGGCTCTGTGCTTTCTTTCGTCTGAACAAGTGTTACTGTTTTCTGCACAAAAGCGATTCTGCGAAGCAATGTGAACACTTCTGTTTCCCAGGCACAGAGAAGGTGCTAGCAGGGAATTCTCTGCCTGCTTTTCCCCAGTGCTCTGCAAGCTCTCCAGGACAACATAAAATCTGGGGCTCTGTGCTTTCTTTCGTTCTGAACAAGTGTTACTGTTTTCTGCACAAAAGCGATTCTGCGAAGGAATGTGAACAGGCACAGAGAAGGTGCTAGCAGGGAATTCTCTGCCTGCCTTTCCCCAGTGCTCTGCAAGCTCTCCAGGACAACATAAAATCTGGGGCTCTGTGCTTTCTTTCGTTCTGAACAAGTGTTACTGTTTTCTGCACAAAAGCGATTCTGCGAAGCAATGGGAACACTTCTGTTTCCCAGGCACAGAGAAGGTGCTAGCAGGGAATTCTCTGCCTGCTTTTCCCCAGTGCTCTGCAAGCTCTCCAGGACAACATAAAATCTGGGGCTCTGTGCTTTCTTTCGTTCTGAACAAGTGTTACTGTTTTCTGCACAAAAGCGATTCTGCGAAGCAATGGGAACACTTCTGTTTCCCAGGCACAGAGAAGGTGCTAGCAGGGAATTCTCTGACTCCCTTTTCCCAGTGCTCTGCAAGCTCTCCAGGACAACATAAAATCTGGGGCTCTGTGCTTTCTTTCGTCTGAACAAGTGTTACTGTTTTCTGCACAAAAGCGATTCTGCGAAGCAATGGGAACACTTCTGTTTCCCAGGCACAGAGAAGGTGCTAGCAGGGAATTCTCTGCCTGCTTTTCCCCAGTGCTCTGCAAGCTCTCCAGGACAACATAAAATCTGGGGCTCTGTGCTTTCTTTCGTTCTGAACAAGTGTTACTGTTTTCTGCACAAAAGCGATTCTGCGAAGGAATGTGAACAGGCACAGAGAAGGTGCTAGCAGGGAATTCTCTGCCTGCCTTTCCCCAGTGCTCTGCAAGCTCTCCAGGACAACATAAAATCTGGGGCTCTGTGCTTTCTTTCGTTCTGAACAAGTGTTACTGTTTTCTGCACAAAAGCGATTCTGCGAAGCAATGGGAACACTTCTGTTTCCCAGGCACAGAGAAGGTGCTAGCAGGGAATTCTCTGCCTGCTTTTCCCCAGTGCTCTGCAAGCTCTCCAGGACAACATAAAATCTGGGGCTCTGTGCTTTCTTTCGTTCTGAACAAGTGTTACTGTTTTCTGCACAAAAGCGATTCTGCGAAGCAATGGGAACACTTCTGTTTCCCAGGCACAGAGAAGGTGCTAGCAGGGAATTCTCTGCCTGCCTTTCCCCAGTGCTCTGCAAGCTCTCCAGGACAACATAAAATCTGGGGCTCTGTGCTTTCTTTCGTCTGAACAAGTGTTACTGTTTTCTGCACAAAAGCGATTCTGCGAAGCAATGGGAACACTTCTGTTTCCCAGGCACAGAGAAGGTGCTAGCAGGGAATTCTCTGCCTGCTTTTCCCCAGTGCTCTGCAAGCTCTCCAGGACAACATAAAATCTGGGGCTCTGTGCTTTCTTTCGTTCTGAACAAGTGTTACTGTTTTCTGCACAAAAGCGATTCTGCGAAGGAATGTGAACAGGCACAGAGAAGGTGCTAGCAGGGAATTCTCTGCCTGCCTTTCCCCAGTGCTCTGCAAGCTCTCCAGGACAACATAAAATCTGGGGCTCTGTGCTTTCTTTCGTTCTGAACAAGTGTTACTGTTTTCTGCACAAAAGCGATTCTGCGAAGCAATGGGAACACTTCTGTTTCCCAGGCACAGAGAAGGTGCTAGCAGGGAATTCTCTGCCTGCTTTTCCCCAGTGCTCTGCAAGCTCTCCAGGACAACATAAAATCTGGGGCTCTGTGCTTTCTTTCGTTCTGAACAAGTGTTACTGTTTTCTGCACAAAAGCGATTCTGCGAAGCAATGGGAACACTTCTGTTTCCCAGGCACAGAGAAGGTGCTAGCAGGGAATTCTCTGCCTGCTTTTCCCCAGTGCTCTGCAAGCTCTCCAGGACAACATAAAATCTGGGGCTCTGTGCTTTCTTTCGTTCTGAACAAGTGTTATTGTTTTCTGCACAAAAGCGATTCTGCGAAGCAATGTAAACAGGCACAAAGAAGGTGCTAGCAGGGAATTCTCTGCCTGCCTTTCCCCAGTGCTCTGCAAGCTCTCCAGGACAACATAGAATCTGGGGCTCTGTGCTTTCTTTCGTTCTGAACAAGTGTTACTGTTTTCTGCACAAAAGCGATTCTGCGAAGCAATGGGAACACTTCTGTTTCCCAGGCACAGAGAAGGTGCTAGCAGGGAATTCTCTGCCTGCTTTTCCCCAGTGTTCTGCAAGCTCTCCAGGACAACATAAAATCTGGGGCTCTGTGCTTTCTTTCGTCTGAACAAGTGTTACTGTTTTCTGCACAAAAGCGATTCTGCGAAGCAATGTGAACAGGCACAGAGAAGGTGCTAGCAGGGAATTCTCTGCCTGCTTTTCCCCAGTGCTCTGCAAGCTCTCCAGGACAACATAAAATCTGGGACTCTGTGCTTTCTTTCGTTCTGAAAAGTGTTACTGTTTTCTGCACAAAAGCGATTCTGCGAAGCAATGTGAACACTTCTGTTTCCCAGGCACAGAGAAGGTGCTAGCAGGGAATTCTCTGCCTGCTTTTCCCCAGTGCTCTGCAAGCTCTCCAGGACAACATAGAATCTGGGGCTCTGTGCTTTGTTTTGTTCTGAACAAGTGTTACTGTTTTCTGCACAAAAGCGATTCTGCGAAGCAATGTAAACAGGCACAAAGAAGGTGCTAGCAGGGAATTCTCTGCCTGCCTTTCCCCAGTGCTCTGCAAGCTCTCTAGGACAACATAGAATCTGGGGCTCTGTGCTTTCTTTCATTCTGAACAAGTGTTACTGTTTTCTGCACAAAAGCGATTCTGCGAAGCAATGGGAACACTTCTGTTTCCCAGGCACAGAGAAGGTGCTAGCAGGGAATTCTCTGCCTGCTTTTCCCCAGTGCTCTGCAAGCTCTCCAGGACAACAGCAAATCTGGGACTCTGTGCTTTCTTTCGTTCTGAACAAGTGTTACTGTTTTCTGCACAAAAGCGATTCTGCGAAGCAATGGGAACACTTCTGTTTCCCAGGCACAGAGAAGGTGCTAGCAGGGAATTCTCTGCCTGCTTTTCCCCAGTGCTCTGCAAGCTCTCCAGGACAACATAAAATCTGGGGCTCTGTGCTTTCTTTCGTTCTGAACAAGTGTTATTGTTTTCTGCACAAAAGCGATTCTGCGAAGCAATGTAAACAGGCACAAAGAAGGTGCTAGCAGGGAATTCTCTGCCTGCCTTTCCCCAGTGCTCTGCAAGCTCTCCAGGACAACATAGAATCTGGGGCTCTGTGCTTTCTTTCGTTCTGAACAAGTGTTACTGTTTTCTGCACAAAAGCGATTCTGCGAAGCAATGGGAACACTTCTGTTTCCCAGGCACAGAGAAGGTGCTAGCAGGGAATTCTCTGCCTGCTTTTCCCAGTGCTCTGCAAGCTCTCCAGGACAACATAAAATCTGGGGCTCTGTGCTTTCTTTCATTCTGAACAAGTGTTACTGTTTTCTGCACAAAAGCGATTCTGCGAAGCAATGGGAACACTTCTGTTTCCCAGGCACAGAGAAGGTGCTAGCAGGGAATTCTCTGCCTGCTTTTCCCCAGTGCTCTGCAAGCTCTCCAGGACAACATAAAATCTGGGGCTCTGTGCTTTCTTTCGTTCTGAACAAGTGTTACTGTTTTCTGCACAAAAGCGATTCTGCGAAGCAATGTGAACACTTCTGCTTCCCAGGCACAGAGAAGGTGCTAGCAGGGAATTCTCTGCCTGCTTTTCCCCAGTGCTCTGCAAGCTCTCCAGGACAACATAAAATCTGGGGCTCTGTGCTTTTTTTCGTCTGAACAAGTGTTACTGTTTTCTGCACAAAAGCGATTCTGCGAAGCAATGGGAACACTTCTGTTTCCCAGGCACAGAGAAGGTGCTAGCAGGGAATTCTCTGACTGCCTTTCCCCAGTGCTCTGCAAGCTCTCCAGGACAACATAAAATCTGGGGCTCTGTGCTTTCTTTCGTCTGAACAAGTGTTACTGTTTTCTGCACAAAAGCGATTCTGCGAAGCAATGTGAACACTTCTGTTTCCCAGGCACAGAGAAGGTGCTAGCAGGGAATTCTCTGCCTGCTTTTCCCCAGTGCTCTGCAAGCTCTCCAGGACAACATAAAATCTGGGGCTCTGTGCTTTCTTTCGTTCTGAACAAGTGTTACTGTTTTCTGCACAAAAGCGATTCTGCGAAGGAATGTGAACAGGCACAGAGAAGGTGCTAGCAGGGAATTCTCTGCCTGCCTTTCCCCAGTGCTCTGCAAGCTCTCCAGGACAACATAAAATCTGGGGCTCTGTGCTTTCTTTCGTTCTGAACAAGTGTTACTGTTTTCTGCACAAAAGCGATTCTGCGAAGCAATGGGAACACTTCTGTTTCCCAGGCACAGAGAAGGTGCTAGCAGGGAATTCTCTGCCTGCTTTTCCCCAGTGCTCTGCAAGCTCTCCAGGACAACATAAAATCTGGGGCTCTGTGCTTTCTTTCGTTCTGAACAAGTGTTACTGTTTTCTGCACAAAAGCGATTCTGCGAAGCAATGGGAACACTTCTGTTTCCCAGGCACAGAGAAGGTGCTAGCAGGGAATTCTCTGACTCCCTTTTCCCAGTGCTCTGCAAGCTCTCCAGGACAACATAAAATCTGGGGCTCTGTGCTTTCTTTCGTTCTGAACAAGTGTTACTGTTTTCTGCACAAAAGCGATTCTGCGAAGCAATGGGAACACTTCTGTTTCCCAGGCACAGAGAAGGTGCTAGCAGGGAATTCTCTGCCTGCTTTTCCCCAGTGCTCTGCAAGCTCTCCAGAACAACATAAAATCTGGGGCTCTGTGCTTTCTTTCGTTCTGAACAAGTGTTATTGTTTTCTGCACAAAAGCGATTCTGCGAAGCAATGTAAACAGGCACAAAGAAGGTGCTAGCAGGGAATTCTCTGCCTGCCTTTCCCCAGTGCTCTGCAAGCTCTCCAGGACAACATAGAATCTGGGGCTCTGTGCTTTCTTTCGTTCTGAACAAGTGTTACTGTTTTCTGCACAAAAGCGATTCTGCGAAGCAATGGGAACACTTCTGTTTCCCAGGCACAGAGAAGGTGCTAGCAGGGAATTCTCTGCCTGCTTTTCCCAGTGCTCTGCAAGCTCTCCAGGACAACATAAAATCTGGGGCTCTGTGCTTTCTTTCATTCTGAACAAGTGTTACTGTTTTCTGCACAAAAGCGATTCTGCGAAGCAATGGGAACACTTCTGTTTCCCAGGCACAGAGAAGGTGCTAGCAGGGAATTCTCTGCCTGCTTTTCCCCAGTGCTCTGCAAGCTCTCCAGGACAACATAAAATCTGGGGCTCTGTGCTTTCTTTCGTTCTGAACAAGTGTTACTGTTTTCTGCACAAAAGCGATTCTGCGAAGCAATGTGAACACTTCTGCTTCCCAGGCACAGAGAAGGTGCTAGCAGGGAATTCTCTGCCTGCTTTTCCCCAGTGCTCTGCAAGCTCTCCAGGACAACATAAAATCTGGGGCTCTGTGCTTTTTTTCGTCTGAACAAGTGTTACTGTTTTCTGCACAAAAGCGATTCTGCGAAGCAATGGGAACACTTCTGTTTCCCAGGCACAGAGAAGGTGCTAGCAGGGAATTCTCTGACTGCCTTTCCCCAGTGCTCTGCAAGCTCTCCAGGACAACATAAAATCTGGGGCTCTGTGCTTTCTTTCGTCTGAACAAGTGTTACTGTTTTCTGCACAAAAGCGATTCTGCGAAGCAATGTGAACACTTCTGTTTCCCAGGCACAGAGAAGGTGCTAGCAGGGAATTCTCTGCCTGCTTTTCCCCAGTGCTCTGCAAGCTCTCCAGGACAACATAAAATCTGGGGCTCTGTGCTTTCTTTCGTTCTGAACAAGTGTTACTGTTTTCTGCACAAAAGCGATTCTGCGAAGGAATGTGAACAGGCACAGAGAAGGTGCTAGCAGGGAATTCTCTGCCTGCCTTTCCCCAGTGCTCTGCAAGCTCTCCAGGACAACATAAAATCTGGGGCTCTGTGCTTTCTTTCGTTCTGAACAAGTGTTACTGTTTTCTGCACAAAAGCGATTCTGCGAAGCAATGGGAACACTTCTGTTTCCCAGGCACAGAGAAGGTGCTAGCAGGGAATTCTCTGCCTGCTTTTCCCCAGTGCTCTGCAAGCTCTCCAGGACAACATAAAATCTGGGGCTCTGTGCTTTCTTTCGTTCTGAACAAGTGTTACTGTTTTCTGCACAAAAGCGATTCTGCGAAGGAATGTGAACAGGCACAGAGAAGGTGCTAGCAGGGAATTCTCTGCCTGCCTTTCCCCAGTGCTCTGCAAGCTCTCCAGGACAACATAAAATCTGGGGCTCTGTGCTTTCTTTCGTTCTGAACAAGTGTTACTGTTTTCTGCACAAAAGCGATTCTGCGAAGCAATGGGAACACTTCTGTTTCCCAGGCACAGAGAAGGTGCTAGCAGGGAATTCTCTGCCTGCTTTTCCCCAGTGCTCTGCAAGCTCTCCAGGACAACATAAAATCTGGGGCTCTGTGCTTTCTTTCGTTCTGAACAAGTGTTACTGTTTTCTGCACAAAAGCGATTCTGCGAAGCAATGGGAACACTTCTGTTTCCCAGGCACAGAGAAGGTGCTAGCAGGGAATTCTCTGACTCCCTTTTCCCAGTGCTCTGCAAGCTCTCCAGGACAACATAAAATCTGGGGCTCTGTGCTTTCTTTCGTTCTGAACAAGTGTTACTGTTTTCTGCACAAAAGCGATTCTGCGAAGCAATGGGAACACTTCTGTTTCCCAGGCACAGAGAAGGTGCTAGCAGGGAATTCTCTGCCTGCTT
The DNA here is from genome assembly GCF_047716275.1 of Strix uralensis. NCBI lineage: Eukaryota > Metazoa > Chordata > Aves > Strigiformes > Strigidae > Strix > Strix uralensis. Next base: position 492,208 of record NW_027436748.1, on the reverse strand, counting down.
TTCCCCAGTGCTCTGCAAGCTCTCCAGAACAACATAAAATCTGGGGCTCTGTGCTTTCTTTCGTTCTGAACAAGTGTTACTGTTTTCTGCACAAAAGCGATTCTGCGAAGCAATGGGAACACTTCTGTTTCCCAGGCACAGAGAAGGTGCTAGCAGGGAATTCTCTGCCTGCTTTTCCCCAGTGCTCTGCAAGCTCTCCAGGACAACATAAAATCTGGGGCTCTGTGCTTTCTTTCGTTCTGAACAAGTGTTATTGTTTTCTGCACAAAAGCGATTCTGCGAAGCAATGTAAACAGGCACAAAGAAGGTGCTAGCAGGGAATTCTCTGCCTGCCTTTCCCCAGTGCTCTGCAAGCTCTCCAGGACAACATAGAATCTGGGGCTCTGTGCTTTCTTTCGTTCTGAACAAGTGTTACTGTTTTCTGCACAAAAGCGATTCTGCGAAGCAATGGGAACACTTCTGTTTCCCAGGCACAGAGAATGTGCTAGCAGGGAATTCTCTGCCTGCTTTTCCCCAGTGTTCTGCAAGCTCTCCAGGACAACATAAAATCTGGGGCTCTGTGCTTTCTTTCGTCTGAACAAGTGTTACTGTTTTCTGCACAAAAGCGATTCTGCGAAGCAATGTGAACAGGCACAGAGAAGGTGCTAGCAGGGAATTCTCTGCCTGCTTTTCCCCAGTGCTCTGTAAGCTCTCCAGGACAACATAAAATCTGGGGCTCTGTGCTTTCTTTCGTTCTGAACAAGTGTTACTGTTTTCTGCACAAAAGCGATTCTGCGAAGCAATGGGAACACTTCTGTTTCCCAGGCACAGAGAAGGTGCTAGCAGGGAATTCTCTGCCTGCTTTTCCCCAGTGCTCTGCAAGCTCTCCAGGACAACATAAAATCTGGGGCTCTGTGCTTTCTTTCGTTCTGAACAAGTGTTACTGTTTTCTGCACAAAAGCGATTCTGCGAAGCAATGGGAACACTTCTGTTTCCCAGGCACAGAGAAGGTGCTAGCAGGGAATTCTCTGACTGCCTTTCCCCAGTGCTCTGCAAGCTCTCCAGGACAACATAAAATCTGGGGCTCTGTGCTTTCTTTCGTCTGAACAAGTGTTACTGTTTTCTGCACAAAAGCGATTCTGCGAAGCAATGTGAACACTTCTGTTTCCCAGGCACAGAGAAGGTGCTAGCAGGGAATTCTCTGCCTGCTTTTCCCCAGTGCTCTGCAAGCTCTCCAGGACAACATAAAATCTGGGGCTCTGTGCTCTCTTTCGTTCTGAACAAGTGTTACTGTTTTCTGCACAAAAGCGATTCTGCGAAGGAATGTGAACAGGCACAGAGAAGGTGCTAGCAGGGAATTCTCTGCCTGCCTTTCCCCAGTGCTCTGCAAGCTCTCCAGGACAACATAAAATCTGGGGCTCTGTGCTTTCTTTCGTTCTGAACAAGTGTTACTGTTTTCTGCACAAAAGCGATTCTGCGAAGCAATGGGAACACTTCTGTTTCCCAGGCACAGAGAAGGTGCTAGCAGGGAATTCTCTGCCTGCTTTTCCCCAGTGCTCTGCAAGCTCTCCAGGACAACATAAAATCTGGGGCTCTGTGCTTTCTTTCGTTCTGAACAAGTGTTACTGTTTTCTGCACAAAAGCGATTCTGCGAAGCAATGTGAACACTTCTGCTTCCCAGGCACAGAGAAGGTGCTAGCAGGGAATTCTCTGCCTGCTTTTCCCCAGTGCTCTGCAAGCTCTCCAGGACAACATAAAATCTGGGGCTCTGTGCTTTTTTTCGTCTGAACAAGTGTTACTGTTTTCTGCACAAAAGCGATTCTGCGAAGCAATGGGAACACTTCTGTTTCCCAGGCACAGAGAAGGTGCTAGCAGGGAATTCTCTGCCTGCCTTTCCCCAGTGCTCTGCAAGCTCTCCAGGACAACATAAAATCTGGGGCTCTGTGCTTTCTTTCGTTCTGAACAAGTGTTACTGTTTTCTGCACAAAAGCGATTCTGCGAAGCAATGGGAACACTTCTGTTTCCCAGGCACAGAGAAGGTGCTAGCAGGGAATTCTCTGCCTGCTTTTCCCCAGTGCTCTGCAAGCTCTCCAGGACAACATAAAATCTGGGGCTCTGTGCTTTCTTTCGTTCTGAACAAGTGTTACTGTTTTCTGCACAAAAGCGATTCTGCGAAGCAATGTGAACACTTCTGCTTCCCAGGCACAGAGAAGGTGCTAGCAGGGAATTCTCTGCCTGCTTTTCCCCAGTGCTCTGCAAGCTCTCCAGGACAACATAAAATCTGGGGCTCTGTGCTTTTTTTCGTCTGAACAAGTGTTACTGTTTTCTGCACAAAAGCGATTCTGCGAAGCAATGGGAACACTTCTGTTTCCCAGGCACAGAGAAGGTGCTAGCAGGGAATTCTCTGACTGCCTTTCCCCAGTGCTCTGCAAGCTCTCCAGGACAACATAAAATCTGGGGCTCTGTGCTTTCTTTCGTCTGAACAAGTGTTACTGTTTTCTGCACAAAAGCGATTCTGCGAAGCAATGTGAACACTTCTGTTTCCCAGGCACAGAGAAGGTGCTAGCAGGGAATTCTCTGCCTGCTTTTCCCCAGTGCTCTGCAAGCTCTCCAGGACAACATAAAATCTGGGGCTCTGTGCTTTCTTTCGTTCTGAACAAGTGTTACTGTTTTCTGCACAAAAGCGATTCTGCGAAGGAATGTGAACAGGCACAGAGAAGGTGCTAGCAGGGAATTCTCTGCCTGCCTTTCCCCAGTGCTCTGCAAGCTCTCTAGGACAACATAGAATCTGGGGCTCTGTGCTTTCTTTCATTCTGAACAAGTGTTACTGTTTTCTGCACAAAAGGGATTCTGCGAAGCAATGTGAACACTTCTGTTTCCCAGGCCCAGAGAAGGTGCTAGCAGGGAATTCTCTGCCTGCCTTTCCCCAGTGCTCTGCAAGCTCTAAAGGACAACATAAAATCTGGGGCTCTGTGCTTTCTTTTGTTCTGAACAAGTGTTACTGTTTTCTGCACAAAAGCGATTCTGCCAAGCAATGTGAACACTTCTGCTTCCCAGGCACAGAGAAGGTGCTAGCAGGGAATTCTCTGCCTGCTTTTCCCCAGTGCTCTGCAAGCTCCCCAGGACAACAGCAAATCTGGGACTCTGTGCTTTCTTTCGTTCTGAACAAGTGTTACTGTTTTCTGCACAAAAGCGATTCTGCGAAGCAATGGGAACACTTCTGTTTCCCAGGCACAGAGAAGGTGCTAGCAGGGAATTCTCTGCCTGCTTTTCCCCAGTGCTCTGCAAGCTCTCCAGGACAACATAAAATCTGGGGCTCTGTGCTTTCTTTCGTTCTGAACAAGTGTTATTGTTTTCTGCACAAAAGCGATTCTGCGAAGCAATGTAAACAGGCACAAAGAAGGTGCTAGCAGGGAATTCTCTGCCTGCCTTTCCCCAGTGCTCTGCAAGCTCTCCAGGACAACATAAAATCTGGGGCTCTGTGCTTTCTTTCATTCTGAACAAGTGTTACTGTTTTCTGCACAAAAGGGATTCTGCGAAGCAATGTGAACACTTCTGTTTCCCAGGCACAGAGAAGGTGCTAGCAGGGAATTCTCTGCCTGCTTTTCCCCAGTGCTCTGCAAGCTCTCCAGGACAACATAAAATCTGGGGCTCTGTGCTTTCTTTCGTTCTGAACAAGTGTTACTGTTTTCTGCACAAAAGCGATTCTGCGAAGCAATGGGAACACTTCTGTTTCCCAGGCACAGAGAAGGTGCTAGCAGGGAATTCTCTGCCTGCTTTTCCCCAGTGCTCTGCAAGCTCTCCAGGACAACATAAAATCTGGGGCTCTGTGCTTTCTTTCGTTCTGAACAAGTGTTACTGTTTTCTGCACAAAAGCGATTCTGCGAATCAATGTGAACACTTCTGCTTCCCAGGCACAGAGAAGGTGCTAGCAGGGAATTCTCTGCCTGCTTTTCCCCAGTGCTCTGCAAGCTCTCCAGGACAACATAAAATCTGGGGCTCTGTGCTTTTTTTCGTCTGAACAAGTGTTACTGTTTTCTGCACAAAAGCGATTCTGCGAAGCAATGGGAACACTTCTGTTTCCCAGGCACAGAGAATGTGCTAGCAGGGAATTCTCTGCCTGCTTTTCCCCAGTGTTCTGCAAGCTCTCCAGGACAACATAAAATCTGGGGCTCTGTGCTTTCTTTCGTCTGAACAAGTGTTACTGTTTTCTGCACAAAAGCGATTCTGCGAAGCAATGTGAACAGGCACAGAGAAGGTGCTAGCAGGGAATTCTCTGCCTGCTTTTCCCCAGTGCTCTGCAAGCTCTCCAGGACAACATAAAATCTGGGGCTCTGTGCTTTCTTTCGTTCTGAACAAGTGTTACTGTTTTCTGCACAAAAGCGATTCTGCGAAGCAATGGGAACACTTCTGTTTCCCAGGCACAGAGAAGGTGCTAGCAGGGAATTCTCTGCCTGCTTTTCCCCAGTGCTCTGCAAGCTCTCCAGGACAACATAAAATCTGGGGCTCTGTGCTTTCTTTCGTTCTGAACAAGTGTTACTGTTTTCTGCACAAAAGCGATTCTGCGAAGCAATGGGAACACTTCTGTTTCCCAGGCACAGAGAAGGTGCTAGCAGGGAATTCTCTGACTGCCTTTCCCCAGTGCTCTGCAAGCTCTCCAGGACAACATAAAATCTGGGGCTCTGTGCTTTCTTTCGTCTGAACAAGTGTTACTGTTTTCTGCACAAAAGCGATTCTGCGAAGCAATGTGAACACTTCTGTTTCCCAGGCACAGAGAAGGTGCTAGCAGGGAATTCTCTGCCTGCTTTTCCCCAGTGCTCTGCAAGCTCTCCAGGACAACATAAAATCTGGGGCTCTGTGCTCTCTTTCGTTCTGAACAAGTGTTACTGTTTTCTGCACAAAAGCGATTCTGCGAAGGAATGTGAACAGGCACAGAGAAGGTGCTAGCAGGGAATTCTCTGCCTGCCTTTCCCCAGTGCTCTGCAAGCTCTCCAGGACAACATAAAATCTGGGGCTCTGTGCTTTCTTTCGTTCTGAACAAGTGTTACTGTTTTCTGCACAAAAGCGATTCTGCGAAGCAATGGGAACACTTCTGTTTCCCAGGCACAGAGAAGGTGCTAGCAGGGAATTCTCTGCCTGCTTTTCCCCAGTGCTCTGCAAGCTCTCCAGGACAACATAAAATCTGGGGCTCTGTGCTTTCTTTCGTTCTGAACAAGTGTTACTGTTTTCTGCACAAAAGCGATTCTGCGAAGCAATGTGAACACTTCTGCTTCCCAGGCACAGAGAAGGTGCTAGCAGGGAATTCTCTGCCTGCTTTTCCCCAGTGCTCTGCAAGCTCTCCAGGACAACATAAAATCTGGGGCTCTGTGCTTTTTTTCGTCTGAACAAGTGTTACTGTTTTCTGCACAAAAGCGATTCTGCGAAGCAATGGGAACACTTCTGTTTCCCAGGCACAGAGAAGGTGCTAGCAGGGAATTCTCTGCCTGCCTTTCCCCAGTGCTCTGCAAGCTCTCCAGGACAACATAAAATCTGGGGCTCTGTGCTTTCTTTCGTTCTGAACAAGTGTTACTGTTTTCTGCACAAAAGCGATTCTGCGAAGCAATGGGAACACTTCTGTTTCCCAGGCACAGAGAAGGTGCTAGCAGGGAATTCTCTGCCTGCTTTTCCCCAGTGCTCTGCAAGCTCTCCAGGACAACATAAAATCTGGGGCTCTGTGCTTTCTTTCGTTCTGAACAAGTGTTACTGTTTTCTGCACAAAAGCGATTCTGCGAAGCAATGTGAACACTTCTGCTTCCCAGGCACAGAGAAGGTGCTAGCAGGGAATTCTCTGCCTGCTTTTCCCCAGTGCTCTGCAAGCTCTCCAGGACAACATAAAATCTGGGGCTCTGTGCTTTTTTTCGTCTGAACAAGTGTTACTGTTTTCTGCACAAAAGCGATTCTGCGAAGCAATGGGAACACTTCTGTTTCCCAGGCACAGAGAAGGTGCTAGCAGGGAATTCTCTGACTGCCTTTCCCCAGTGCTCTGCAAGCTCTCCAGGACAACATAAAATCTGGGGCTCTGTGCTTTCTTTCGTCTGAACAAGTGTTACTGTTTTCTGCACAAAAGCGATTCTGCGAAGCAATGTGAACACTTCTGTTTCCCAGGCACAGAGAAGGTGCTAGCAGGGAATTCTCTGCCTGCTTTTCCCCAGTGCTCTGCAAGCTCTCCAGGACAACATAAAATCTGGGGCTCTGTGCTTTCTTTCGTTCTGAACAAGTGTTACTGTTTTCTGCACAAAAGCGATTCTGCGAAGGAATGTGAACAGGCACAGAGAAGGTGCTAGCAGGGAATTCTCTGCCTGCCTTTCCCCAGTGCTCTGCAAGCTCTCTAGGACAACATAGAATCTGGGGCTCTGTGCTTTCTTTCATTCTGAACAAGTATTACTGTTTTCTGCACAAAAGGGATTCTGCGAAGCAATGTGAACACTTCTGTTTCCCAGGCACAGAGAAGGTGCTAGCAGGGAATTCTCTGCCTGCCTTTCCCCAGTGCTCTGCAAGCTCTAAAGGACAACATAAAATCTGGGGCTCTGTGCTTTCTTTTGTTCTGAACAAGTGTTACTGTTTTCTGCACAAAAGCGATTCTGCCAAGCAATGTGAACACTTCTGCTTCCCAGGCACAGAGAAGGTGCTAGCAGGGAATTCTCTGCCTGCTTTTCCCCAGTGCTCTGCAAGCTCCCCAGGACAACAGCAAATCTGGGACTCTGTGCTTTCTTTCGTTCTGAACAAGTGTTACTGTTTTCTGCACAAAAGCGATTCTGCGAAGCAATGGGAACACTTCTGTTTCCCAGGCACAGAGAAGGTGCTAGCAGGGAATTCTCTGCCTGCTTTTCCCCAGTGCTCTGCAAGCTCTCCAGGACAACATAAAATCTGGGGCTCTGTGCTTTCTTTCGTTCTGAACAAGTGTTATTGTTTTCTGCACAAAAGCGATTCTGCGAAGCAATGTAAACAGGCACAAAGAAGGTGCTAGCAGGGAATTCTCTGCCTGCCTTTCCCCAGTGCTCTGCAAGCTCTCCAGGACAACATAAAATCTGGGGCTCTGTGCTTTCTTTCATTCTGAACAAGTGTTACTGTTTTCTGCACAAAAGGGATTCTGCGAAGCAATGTGAACACTTCTGTTTCCCAGGCACAGAGAAGGTGCTAGCAGGGAATTCTCTGCCTGCTTTTCCCCAGTGCTCTGCAAGCTCTCCAGGACAACATAAAATCTGGGGCTCTGTGCTTTCTTTCGTTCTGAACAAGTGTTACTGTTTTCTGCACAAAAGCGATTCTGCGAAGCAATGGGAACACTTCTGTTTCCCAGGCACAGAGAAGGTGCTAGCAGGGAATTCTCTGCCTGCTTTTCCCCAGTGCTCTGCAAGCTCTCCAGGACAACATAAAATCTGGGGCTCTGTGCTTTCTTTCGTTCTGAACAAGTGTTACTGTTTTCTGCACAAAAGCGATTCTGCGAAGCAATGTGAACACTTCTGCTTCCCAGGCACAGAGAAGGTGCTAGCAGGGAATTCTCTGCCTGCTTTTCCCCAGTGCTCTGCAAGCTCTCCAGGACAACATAAAATCTGGGGCTCTGTGCTTTTTTTCGTCTGAACAAGTGTTACTGTTTTCTGCACAAAAGCGATTCTGCGAAGCAATGGGAACAGGCACAGAGAAGGTGCTAGCAGGGAATTCTCTGCCTGCTTTTCCCCAGTGCTCTGCAAGCTCTCCAGGACAACATAAAATCTGGGGCTCTGTGCTTTCTTTCATTCTGAACAAGTGTTACTGTTTTCTGCACAAAAGCGATTCTGCGAAGCAATGTAAACAGGCACAAAGAAGGTGCTAGCAGGGAATTCTCTGCCTGCCTTTCCCCAGTGCTCTGCAAGCTCTCCAGGACAACATAGAATCTGGGGCTCTGTGCTTTCTTTCGTTCTGAACAAGTGTTACTGTTTTCTGCACAAAAGCGATTCTGCGAAGCAATGGGAACACTTCTGTTTCCCAGGCACAGAGAAGGTGCTAGCAGGGAATTCTCTGCCTGCTTTTCCCCAGTGCTCTGCAAGCTCTCCAGGACAACATAAAATCTGGGGCTCTGTGCTTTCTTTCGTTCTGAACAAGTGTTACTGTTTTCTGCACAAAAGCGATTCTGCGAAGCAATGTGAACACTTCTGTTTCCCAGGCCCAGAGAAGGTGCTAGCAGGGAATTCTCTGCCTGCTTTTCCCCAGTGCTCTGCAAGCTCTAAAGGACAACATAAAATCTGGGGCTCTGTGCTTTCTTTTGTTCTGAACAAGTGTTACTGTTTTCTGCACAAAAGCGATTCTGCCAAGCAATGTGAACACTTCTGCTTCCCACGCACAGAGAAGGTGCTAGCAGGAAATTCTCTGCCTGCCTTTCCCCAGTGCTCTGCAAGCTCTCCAGGACAACATAAGATCTGGGGCTCTGTGCTTTCTTTCGTTCTGAACAAGTGTTACTGTTTTCTGCACAAAAGTGATTCTGCGAAGCAATGTGAACACTTCTGTTTCCCAGGCACAGAGAAGGTGCTAGCAGGGAATTCTCTGCCTGCTTTTCCCCAGTGCTCTGTAAGCTCTAAAGGACAACATAAAATCTGAGGCTCTGTGCTTTCTTTTGTTCTGAACAAGTGTTACTGTTTTCTGCACAAATGTGATTCTGCGAAGCAATGGGAACACTTCTGTTTCCCAGGCACAGAGAAGGTGCTAGGAGGGAATTCTCTGCCTGCTTTTCCCCAGTGCTCTGCAAGCTCTCCAGGACAACATAAAATCTGGGGCTCTGTGCTTTTTTTCGTCTGAACAAGTGTTACTGTTTTCTGCACAAAAGCGATTCTGCGAAGCAATGTGAACAGGCACAGAGAAGGTGCTAGCAGGGAATTCTCTGCCTGCCTTTCCCCAGTGCTCTGCAAGCTCTCCAGGACAACATAAAATCTGGGGCTCTGTGCTTTCTTTCGTTCTGAACAAGTGTTACTGTTTTCTGCACAAAAGCGATTCTGCGAAGCAATGGGAACACTGCTGCTTCCGAGGCACAGAGAAGGTGCTAGCAGGGAATTCTCTGCCTGCTTTTCCCCAGTGCTCTGCAAGCTCTCCAGGACAACAGCAAATCTGGGACTCTGTGCTTTCTTTCGTTCTGAACAAGTGTTACTGTTTTCTGCACAAAAGCGATTCTGCGAAGCAATGTGAACACTTCTGCTTCCCAGGCACAGAGAAGGTGCTAGCAGGGAATTCTCTGCCTGCTTTTCCCCAGTGCTCTGCAAGCTCTCCAGGACAACATAAAATCTGGGGCTCTGTGCTTTCTTTCGTTCTGAACAAGTGTTACTGTTTTCTGCACAAAAGCGATTCTGCGAAGCAATGGGAACACTTCTGTTTCCCAGGCACAGAGAAGGTGCTAGCAGGGAATTCTCTGCCTGCTTTTCCCCAGTGCTCTGCAAGCTCTCCAGGACAACATAGAATCTGGGGCTCTGTGCTTTCTTTCGTTCTGAACAAGTGTTACTGTTTTCTGCACAAAAGCGATTCTGCGAAGCAATGTGAACACTTCTGCTTCCCAGGCCCAGAGAAGGTGCTAGCAGGGAATTCTCTGCCTGCTTTTCCCCAGTGCTCTGCAAGCTCTCCAGGACAACATAAAATCTGGGGCTCTGTGCTTTCTTTCGTTCTGAACAAGTGTTACTGTTTTCTGCACAAAAGCGATTCTGCGAAGCAATGTGAACACTTCTGCTTCCCAGGCCCAGAGAAGGTGCTAGCAGGGAATTCTCTGCCTGCTTTTCCCCAGTGCTCTGCAAGCTCTCCAGGACAACATAAAATCTGGGGCTCTGTGCTTTTTTTCGTCTGAACAAGTGTTACTGTTTTCTGCACAAAAGCGATTCTGCGAAGCAATGTGAACACTTCTGTTTCCCAGGCACAGAGAAGGTGCTAGCAGGGAATTCTCTGACTGCCTTTCCCCAGTGCTCTGCAAGCTCTCCAGGACAACATAAAATCTGGGGCTCTGTGCTTTCTTTCGTCTGAACAAGTGTTACTGTTTTCTGCACAAAAGCGATTCTGCGAAGCAATGTGAACACTTCTGTTTCCCAGGCCCAGAGAAGGTGCTAGCAGGGAATTCTCTGCCTGCTTTTCCCCAGTGCTCTGCAAGCTCTCCAGGACAACATAAAATCTGGGGCTCTGTGCTTTCTTTCGTTCTGAACAAGTGTTACTGTTTTCTGCACAAAAGCGATTCTGCGAAGGAATGTGAACAGGCACAGAGAAGGTGCTAGCAGGGAATTCTCTGCCTGCCTTTCCCCAGTGCTCTGCAAGCTCTCCAGGACAACATAAAATCTGGGGCTCTGTGCTTTCTTTCGTTCTGAACAAGTGTTACTGTTTTCTGCACAAAAGCGATTCTGCGAAGCAATGGGAACACTTCTGTTTCCCAGGCACAGAGAAGGTGCTAGCAGGGAATTCTCTGCCTGCTTTTCCCCAGTGCTCTGCAAGCTCTAAAGGACAACATAAAATCTGGGGCTCTGTGCTTTCTTTGTTCTGAACAAGTGTTACTGTTTTCTGCACAAAAGTGATTCTGCGAAGCAATGTGAAGACTTCTGTTTCCCAGGCACAGAGAATGTGCTAGCAGGGAATTCTCTGCCTGCTTTTCCCCAGTGCTCTGCAAGCTCTCCAGGACAACATAAAATCTGGGGCTCTGTGCTTTCTTTCGTCTGAACAAGTGTTACTGTTTTCTGCACAAAAGCGATTCTGCGAAGCAATGTGAACAGGCACAGAGAAGGTGCTAGCAGGGAATTCTCTGCCTGCCTTTCCCCAGTGCTCTGCAAGCTCTCCAGGACAACATAAAATCTGGGACTCTGTGCTTTCTTTCGTTCTGAAAAGTGTTACTGTTTTCTGCACAAAAGCGATTCTGCGAAGCAATGTGAACACTTCTGTTTCCCAGGCACAGAGAAGGTGCTAGCAGGGAATTCTCTGACTGCCTTTCCCCAGTGCTCTGCAAGCTCTCCAGGACAACATAAAATCTGGGGCTCTGTGCTTTCTTTCGTCCGAACAAGTGTTACTGTTTTCTGCACAAAAGCGATTCTGCGAAGGAATGTGAACAGGCACAGAGAAGGTGCTAGCAGGGAATTCTCTGCCTGCCTTTCCCCAGTGCTCTGCAAGCTCTCCAGGACAACATAAAATCTGGGGCTCTGTGCTTTCTTTCGTTCTGAACAAGTGTTACTGTTTTCTGCACAAAAGCGATTCTGCGAAGCAATGGGAACACTTCTGTTTCCCAGGCACAGAGAAGGTGCTAGCAGGGAATTCTCTGTCTGCTTTTCCCCAGTGCTCTGCAAGCTCTAAAGGACAACATAAAATCTGGGGCTCTGTGCTTTCTTTGTTCTGAACAAGTGTTACTGTTTTCTGCACAAAAGTGATTCTGCGAAGCAATGTGAAGACTTCTGTTTCCCAGGCACAGAGAATGTGCTAGCAGGGAATTCTCTGCCTGCTTTTCCCCAGTGCTCTGCAAGCTCTAAATGACAACATAAAATCTGGGGCTCTGTGCTTTCTTTTGTTCTGAACAAGTGTTACTGTTTTCTGCACAAAAGCGATTCTGCCAAGCAATGTGAACACTTCTGCTTCCCAGGCACAGAGAAGGTGCTATCAGGGAATTCTCTGCCTGCCTTTCCCCAGTGCTCTGCAAGCTCTCCAGGACAACATAGAATCTGGGGCTCTGTGCTTTCTTTCGTTCTGAACAAGTGTTACTGTGTTCTGCACAAAAGCGATTCTGCGAAGCAATGGGAACACTTCTGTTTCCCAGGCACAGAGAAGGTGCTAGCAGGGAATTCTCTGCCTGCTTTTCCCCAGTGCTCTGCAAGCTCTCCAGGACAACATAAAATCTGGGGCTCTGTGCTTTCTTTCGTTCTGAACAAGTGTTACTGTTTTCTGCACAAAAGCGATTCTGCGAAGCAATGTGAACACTTCTGCTTCCCAGGCACAGAGAAGGTGCTAGCAGGGAATTCTCTGCCTGCCTTTCCCTAGTGCTCTGCAAGCTCTCCAGGACAACATAAAATCTGGGGCTCTGTGCTTTCTTTTGTTCTGAACAAGTGTTATTGTTTTCTGCACAAAAGCGATTCTGCGAAGCAATGTGAAGACTTCTGCTTCCCAGGCACAGAGACGGTGCTAGCAGGGAATTCTCTGCCTGCCTTTCCCCAGTGCTCTGCAAGCTCTCCAGGACAACATAAAATCTGGGGCTCTGTGCTTTCTTTCGTCTGAACAAGTGTTACTGTTTTCTGCACAAAAGCGATTCTGCGAAGCAATGTGAACAGGCACAGAGAAGGTGCTAGCAGGGAATTCTCTGCCTGCCTTTCCCCAGTGCTCTGCAAGCTCTCCAGGACAACATAAAATCTGGGGCTCTGTGCTTTCTTTCATTCTGAACAAGTGTTATTGTTTTCTGCACAAAAGCGATTCTGCGAAGCAATGTGAACACTTCTGTTTCCCAGGCACAGAGAAGGTGCTAGCAGGGAATTCTCTGCCTGCTTTTCCCCAGTGCTCTGCAAGCTCTCCAGGACAACATAAAATCTGGGGCTCTGTGCTTTCTTTTGTTCTGAACAAGTGTTACTGTTTTCTGCACAAAAGCGATTCTGCGAAGCAATGTGAACACTTCTGCTTCCCAGGCACAGAGAAGGTGCTAGCAGGGAATTCTCTGCCTGCTTTTCCCCAGTGCTCTGCAAGCTCTCCAGGACAACATAAAATCTGGGGCTCTGTGCTTTCTTTCGTTCTGAACAAGTGTTACTGTTTTCTGCACAAAAGCGATTCTGCGAAGCAATGGGAACAGGCACAGAGAAGGTGCTAGCAGGGAATTCTCTGCCTGCTTTTCCCCAGTGCTCTGCAAGCTCTCCAGGACAACATAAAATCTGGGGCTCTGTGCTTTCTTTCGTTCTGAACAAGTGTTACTGTTTTCTGCACAAATGTGATTCTGCGAAGCAATGGGAACACTTCTGTTTCCCAGGCACAGAGAAGGTGCTAGGAGGGAATTCTCTGCCTGCTTTTCCCCAGTGCTCTGCAAGCTCTCCAGGACAACATAAAATCTGGGGCTCTGTGCTTTTTTTCGTCTGAACAAGTGTTACTGTTTTCTGCACAAAAGCGATTCTGCGAAGCAATGTGAACAGGCACAGAGAAGGTGCTAGCAGGGAATTCTCTGCCTGCCTTTCCCCAGTGCTCTGCAAGCTCTCCAGGACAACATAAAATCTGGGGCTCTGTGCTTTCTTTCGTTCTGAACAAGTGTTACTGTTTTCTGCACAAAAGCGATTCTGCGAAGCAATGGGAACACTGCTGCTTCCGAGGCACAGAGAAGGTGCTAGCAGGGAATTCTCTGCCTGCTTTTCCCCAGTGCTCTGCAAGCTCTCCAGGACAACAGCAAATCTGGGACTCTGTGCTTTCTTTCGTTCTGAACAAGTGTTACTGTTTTCTGCACAAAAGCGATTCTGCGAAGCAATGTGAACACTTCTGCTTCCCAGGCACAGAGAAGGTGCTAGCAGGGAATTCTCTGCCTGCTTTTCCCCAGTGCTCTGCAAGCTCTCCAGGACAACATAAAATCTGGGGCTCTGTGCTTTCTTTCGTTCTGAACAAGTGTTACTGTTTTCTGCACAAAAGCGATTCTGCGAAGCAATGTGAACAGGCACAGAGAAGGTGCTAGCAGGGAATTCTCTGCCTGCTTTTCCCCAGTGCTCTGCAAGCTCTCCAGGACAACATAAAATCTGGGGCTCTGTGCTTTCTTTCGTTCTGAACAAGTGTTATTGTTTTCTGCACAAAAGCGATTCTGCGAAGCAATGTGAACAGGCACAGAGAAGGTGCTAGCAGGGAATTCTCTGCCTGCCTTTCCCCAGTGCTCTGCAAGCTCTCCAGGACAACATAGAATCTGGGGCTCTGTGCTTTCTTTCGTTCTGAACAAGTGTTACTGTTTTCTGCACAAAAGCGATTCTGCGAAGCAATGGGAACACTTCTGTTTCCCAGGCACAGAGAAGGTGCTAGCAGGGAATTCTCTGCCTGCTTTTCCCCAGTGCTCTGCAAGCTCTCCAGGACAACATAAAATCTGGGGCTCTGTGCTTTCTTTCGTTCTGAACAAGTGTTACTGTTTTCTGCACAAAAGCGATTCTGCGAAGCAATGTGAACACTTCTGCTTCCCAGGCCCAGAGAAGGTGCTAGCAGGGAATTCTCTGCCTGCTTTTCCCCAGTGTTCTGCAAGCTCTCCAGGACAACATAAAATCTGGGGCTCTGTGCTTTCTTTCATTCTGAACAAGTGTTACTGTTTTCTGCACAAAAGCGATTCTGCGAAGCAATGGGAACACTTCTGTTTCCCAGGCACAGAGAAGGTGCTAGCAGGGAATTCTCTGCCTGCTTTTCCCCAGTGCTCTGCAAGCTCTCCAGGACAACATAAAATCTGGGGCTCTGTGCTTTCTTTCGTTCTGAACAAGTGTTACTGTTTTCTGCACAAAAGCGATTCTGCAAAGGAATGTGAACAGGCACAGAGAAGGTGCTAGCAGGGAATTCTCTGCCTGCCTTTCCCCAGTGCTCTGCAAGCTCTCCAGGACAACATAAAATCTGGGGCTCTGTGCTTTCTTTCGTTCTGAACAAGTGTTACTGTTTTCTGCACAAAAGCGATTCTGCGAAGCAATGGGAACACTTCTGTTTCCCAGGCACAGAGAAGGTGCTAGCAGGGAATTCTCTGCCTGCTTTTCCCCAGTGCTCTGCAAGCTCTAAAGGACAACATAAAATCTGGGGCTCTGTGCTTTCTTTGTTCTGAACAAGTGTTACTGTTTTCTGCACAAAAGCGATTCTGCGAAGCAATGTGAACACTTCTGCTTCCCAGGCACAGAGAAGGTGCTAGCAGGGAATTCTCTGCCTGCCTTTCCCTAGTGCTCTGCAAGCTCTCCAGGACAACATAAAATCTGGGGCTCTGTGCTTTCTTTTGTTCTGAACAAGTGTTATTGTTTTCTGCACAAAAGCGATTCTGCGAAGCAATGTGAAGACTTCTGCTTCCCAGGCACAGAGACGGTGCTAGCAGGGAATTCTCTGCCTGCCTTTCCCCAGTGCTCTGCAAGCTCTCCAGGACAACATAAAATCTGGGGCTCTGTGCTTTCTTTCGTCTGAACAAGTGTTACTGTTTTCTGCACAAAAGCGATTCTGCGAAGCAATGTGAACAGGCACAGAGAAGGTGCTAGCAGGGAATTCTCTGCCTGCCTTTCCCCAGTGCTCTGCAAGCTCTCCAGGACAACATAAAATCTGGGGCTCTGTGCTTTCTTTCATTCTGAACAAGTGTTATTGTTTTCTGCACAAAAGCGATTCTGCGAAGCAATGTGAACACTTCTGTTTCCCAGGCACAGAGAAGGTGCTAGCAGGGAATTCTCTGCCTGCTTTTCCCCAGTGCTCTGCAAGCTCTCCAGGACAACATAAAATCTGGGGCTCTGTGCTTTCTTTTGTTCTGAACAAGTGTTACTGTTTTCTGCACAAAAGCGATTCTGCGAAGCAATGTGAACACTTCTGCTTCCCAGGCACAGAGAAGGTGCTAGCAGGGAATTCTCTGCCTGCTTTTCCCCAGTGCTCTGCAAGCTCTCCAGGACAACATAAAATCTGGGGCTCTGTGCTTTCTTTCGTTCTGAACAAGTGTTACTGTTTTCTGCACAAAAGCGATTCTGCGAAGCAATGGGAACAGGCACAGAGAAGGTGCTAGCAGGGAATTCTCTGCCTGCTTTTCCCCAGTGCTCTGCAAGCTCTCCAGGACAACATAAAATCTGGGGCTCTGTGCTTTCTTTCGTTCTGAACAAGTGTTACTGTTTTCTGCACAAATGTGATTCTGCGAAGCAATGGGAACACTTCTGTTTCCCAGGCACAGAGAAGGTGCTAGGAGGGAATTCTCTGCCTGCTTTTCCCCAGTGCTCTGCAAGCTCTCCAGGACAACATAAAATCTGGGGCTCTGTGCTTTTTTTCGTCTGAACAAGTGTTACTGTTTTCTGCACAAAAGCGATTCTGCGAAGCAATGTGAACAGGCACAGAGAAGGTGCTAGCAGGGAATTCTCTGCCTGCCTTTCCCCAGTGCTCTGCAAGCTCTCCAGGACAACATAAAATCTGGGGCTCTGTGCTTTCTTTCGTTCTGAACAAGTGTTACTGTTTTCTGCACAAAAGCGATTCTGCGAAGCAATGGGAACACTGCTGCTTCCGAGGCACAGAGAAGGTGCTAGCAGGGAATTCTCTGCCTGCTTTTCCCCAGTGCTCTGCAAGCTCTCCAGGACAACAGCAAATCTGGGACTCTGTGCTTTCTTTCGTTCTGAACAAGTGTTACTGTTTTCTGCACAAAAGCGATTCTGCGAAGCAATGTGAACACTTCTGCTTCCCAGGCACAGAGAAGGTGCTAGCAGGGAATTCTCTGCCTGCTTTTCCCCAGTGCTCTGCAAGCTCTCCAGGACAACATAAAATCTGGGGCTCTGTGCTTTCTTTCGTTCTGAACAAGTGTTACTGTTTTCTGCACAAAAGCGATTCTGCGAAGCAATGTGAACAGGCACAGAGAAGGTGCTAGCAGGGAATTCTCTGCCTGCTTTTCCCCAGTGCTCTGCAAGCTCTCCAGGACAACATAAAATCTGGGGCTCTGTGCTTTCTTTCGTTCTGAACAAGTGTTATTGTTTTCTGCACAAAAGCGATTCTGCGAAGCAATGTGAACAGGCACAGAGAAGGTGCTAGCAGGGAATTCTCTGCCTGCCTTTCCCCAGTGCTCTGCAAGCTCTCCAGGACAACATAGAATCTGGGGCTCTGTGCTTTCTTTCGTTCTGAACAAGTGTTACTGTTTTCTGCACAAAAGCGATTCTGCGAAGCAATGGGAACACTTCTGTTTCCCAGGCACAGAGAAGGTGCTAGCAGGGAATTCTCTGCCTGCTTTTCCCCAGTGCTCTGCAAGCTCTCCAGGACAACATAAAATCTGGGGCTCTGTGCTTTCTTTCGTTCTGAACAAGTGTTACTGTTTTCTGCACAAAAGCGATTCTGCGAAGCAATGTGAACACTTCTGCTTCCCAGGCCCAGAGAAGGTGCTAGCAGGGAATTCTCTGCCTGCTTTTCCCCAGTGTTCTGCAAGCTCTCCAGGACAACATAAAATCTGGGGCTCTGTGCTTTCTTTCATTCTGAACAAGTGTTACTGTTTTCTGCACAAAAGCGATTCTGCGAAGCAATGGGAACACTTCTGTTTCCCAGGCACAGAGAAGGTGCTAGCAGGGAATTCTCTGCCTGCTTTTCCCCAGTGCTCTGCAAGCTCTCCAGGACAACATAAAATCTGGGGCTCTGTGCTTTCTTTCGTTCTGAACAAGTGTTACTGTTTTCTGCACAAAAGCGATTCTGCAAAGGAATGTGAACAGGCACAGAGAAGGTGCTAGCAGGGAATTCTCTGCCTGCCTTTCCCCAGTGCTCTGCAAGCTCTCCAGGACAACATAAAATCTGGGGCTCTGTGCTTTCTTTCGTTCTGAACAAGTGTTACTGTTTTCTGCACAAAAGCGATTCTGCGAAGCAATGGGAACACTTCTGTTTCCCAGGCACAGAGAAGGTGCTAGCAGGGAATTCTCTGCCTGCTTTTCCCCAGTGCTCTGCAAGCTCTAAAGGACAACATAAAATCTGGGGCTCTGTGCTTTCTTTGTTCTGAACAAGTGTTACTGTTTTCTGCACAAAAGTGATTCTGCGAAGCAATGTGAAGACTTCTGTTTCCCAGGCACAGAGAATGTGCTAGCAGGGAATTCTCTGCCTGCTTTTCCCCAGTGCTCTGCAAGCTCTCCAGGACAACATAAAATCTGGGGCTCTGTGCTTTCTTTCGTCTGAACAAGTGTTACTGTTTTCTGCACAAAAGCGATTCTGCGAAGGAATGTGAACAGGCACAGAGAAGGTGCTAGCAGGGAATTCTCTGCCTGCCTTTCCCCAGTGCTCTGCAAGCTCTCCAGGACAACATAAAATCTGGGGCTCTGTGCTTTCTTTCGTTCTGAACAAGTGTTACTGTTTTCTGCACAAAAGCGATTCTGCGAAGCAATGGGAACACTTCTGTTTCCCAGGCACAGAGAAGGTGCTAGCAGGGAATTCTCTGACTGCCTTTCCCCAGTGCTCTGCAAGCTCTCCAGGACAACATAAAATCTGGGGCTCTGTGCTTTCTTTCGTCCGAACAAGTGTTACTGTTTTCTGCACAAAAGCGATTCTGCGAAGGAATGTGAACAGGCACAGAGAAGGTGCTAGCAGGGAATTCTCTGCCTGCCTTTCCCCAGTGCTCTGCAAGCTCTCCAGGACAACATAGAATCTGGGGCTCTGTGCTTTCTTTCGTTCTGAACAAGTGTTACTGTTTTCTGCACAAAAGCGATTCTGCGAAGCAATGGGAACACTTCTGTTTCCCAGGCACAGAGAAGGTGCTAGCAGGGAATTCTCTGCCTGCTTTTCCCCAGTGCTCTGCAAGCTCTCCAGGACAACATAAAATCTGGGGCTCTGTGCTTTCTTTCGTTCTGAACAAGTGTTACTGTTTTCTGCACAAAAGCGATTCTGCGAAGCAATGTGAACACTTCTGCTTCCCAGGCCCAGAGAAGGTGCTAGCAGGGAATTCTCTGCCTGCTTTTCCCCAGTGCTCTGCAAGCTCTCCAGGACAACATAAAATCTGGGGCTCTGTGCTTTTTTTCGTCTGAACAAGTGTTACTGTTTTCTGCACAAAAGCGATTCTGCGAAGCAATGTGAACACTTCTGTTTCCCAGGCACAGAGAAGGTGCTAGCAGGGAATTCTCTGACTGCCTTTCCCCAGTGCTCTGCAAGCTCTCCAGGACAACATAAAATCTGGGGCTCTGTGCTTTCTTTCGTCTGAACAAGTGTTACTGTTTTCTGCACAAAAGCGATTCTGCGAAGCAATGTGAACACTTCTGTTTCCCAGGCCCAGAGAAGGTGCTAGCAGGGAATTCTCTGCCTGCTTTTCCCCAGTGCTCTGCAAGCTCTCCAGGACAACATAAAATCTGGGGCTCTGTGCTTTCTTTCGTTCTGAACAAGTGTTACTGTTTTCTGCACAAAAGCGATTCTGCAAAGGAATGTGAACAGGCACAGAGAAGGTGCTAGCAGGGAATTCTCTGCCTGCCTTTCCCCAGTGCTCTGCAAGCTCTCCAGGACAACATAAAATCTGGGGCTCTGTGCTTTCTTTCGTTCTGAACAAGTGTTACTGTTTTCTGCACAA
The DNA here is from genome assembly GCF_047716275.1 of Strix uralensis. Taxonomy (NCBI): domain Eukaryota; kingdom Metazoa; phylum Chordata; class Aves; order Strigiformes; family Strigidae; genus Strix; species Strix uralensis. Next base: position 473,046 of record NW_027436748.1, on the reverse strand, counting down.
AAGCGATTCTGCGAAGCAATGGGAACACTTCTGTTTCCCAGGCACAGAGAAGGTGCTAGCAGGGAATTCTCTGCCTGCTTTTCCCCAGTGCTCTGCAAGCTCTAAAGGACAACATAAAATCTGGGGCTCTGTGCTTTCTTTGTTCTGAACAAGTGTTACTGTTTTCTGCACAAAAGTGATTCTGCGAAGCAATGTGAAGACTTCTGTTTCCCAGGCACAGAGAATGTGCTAGCAGGGAATTCTCTGCCTGCTTTTCCCCAGTGCTCTGCAAGCTCTCCAGGACAACATAAAATCTGGGGCTCTGTGCTTTCTTTCGTCTGAACAAGTGTTACTGTTTTCTGCACAAAAGCGATTCTGCGAAGCAATGTGAACAGGCACAGAGAAGGTGCTAGCAGGGAATTCTCTGCCTGCCTTTCCCCAGTGCTCTGCAAGCTCTCCAGGACAACATAAAATCTGGGACTCTGTGCTTTCTTTCGTTCTGAAAAGTGTTACTGTTTTCTGCACAAAAGCGATTCTGCGAAGCAATGTGAACACTTCTGTTTCCCAGGCACAGAGAAGGTGCTAGCAGGGAATTCTCTGACTGCCTTTCCCCAGTGCTCTGCAAGCTCTCCAGGACAACATAAAATCTGGGGCTCTGTGCTTTCTTTCGTCCGAACAAGTGTTACTGTTTTCTGCACAAAAGCGATTCTGCGAAGGAATGTGAACAGGCACAGAGAAGGTGCTAGCAGGGAATTCTCTGCCTGCCTTTCCCCAGTGCTCTGCAAGCTCTCCAGGACAACATAAAATCTGGGGCTCTGTGCTTTCTTTCGTTCTGAACAAGTGTTACTGTTTTCTGCACAAAAGCGATTCTGCGAAGCAATGGGAACACTTCTGTTTCCCAGGCACAGAGAAGGTGCTAGCAGGGAATTCTCTGTCTGCTTTTCCCCAGTGCTCTGCAAGCTCTAAAGGACAACATAAAATCTGGGGCTCTGTGCTTTCTTTGTTCTGAACAAGTGTTACTGTTTTCTGCACAAAAGTGATTCTGCGAAGCAATGTGAACAGGCACAAAGAAGGTGCTAGCAGGGAATTCTCTGCCTGCCTTTCCCCAGTGCTCTGCAAGCTCTCCAGCACAACATAAAATCTGGGGCTCTGTGCTTTCTTTCGTCTGAACAAGTGTTACTGTTTTCTGCACAAAAGTGATTCTGCGAAGCAATGTGAACACTTCTGCTTCCCAGGCACAGAGAAGGTGCTAGCAGGGAATTCTCTGCCTGCTTTTCCCCAGTGCTCTGCAAGCTCTCCAGGACAACATAAAATCTGGGGCTCTGTGCTTTCTTTCGTTCTGAACAAGTGTTACTGTTTTCTGCACAAAAGCGATTCTTGCGAAGCAATGTGAACAGGCACAGAGAAGGTGCTAGCAGGGAATTCTCTGCCTGCTTTTCCCCAGTGCTCTGCAAGCTGTCCAGGACAACATAAAATCTGGGGCTCTGTGCTTTCTTTCGTTCTGAACAAGTGTTACTGTTTTCTGCACAAAAGCGATTCTGCGAAGCAATGTGAACACTTCTGCTTCCCAGGCACAGAGAAGGTGCTAGCAGGGAATTCTCTGCCTGCTTTTCCCCAGTGCTCTGCAAGCTGTCCAGGACAACATAAAATCTGGGGCTCTGTGCTTTCTTTCGTTCTGAACAAGTGTTACTGTTTTCTGCACAAAAGCGATTCTGCGAAGCAATGTGAACACTTCTGCTTCCCAGGCACAGAGAAGGTGCTAGCAGGGAATTCTCTGCCTGCTTTTCCCCAGTGCTCTGCAAGCTCTCCAGGACAACATAAAATCTGGGGCTCTGTGCTTTCTTTCGTTCTGAACAAGTGTTACTGTTTTCTGCACAAAAGCGATTCTGCGAAGCAATGTGAACACTTCTGCTTCCCAGGCACAGAGAAGGTGCTAGCAGGGAATTCTCTGCCTGCTTTTCCCCAGTGCTCTGCAAGCTCTCCAGGACAACATAAAATCTGGGGCTCTGTGCTTTCTTTCGTTCTGAACAAGTGTTACTGTTTTCTGCACAAAAGCGATTCTGCGAAGCAATGTGAACACTTCTGTTTCCCAGGCACAGAGAAGGTGCTAGCAGGAAATTCTCTGCCTGCCTTTCCCCAGTGCTCTGCAAGCTCTCCAGGACAACATAGTATCTGGGGCTCTGTGCTTTCTTTTGTTCTGAACAAGTGTTAGTGTTTTCTGCACAAAAGCGATTCTGCGAAGCAATGTGAACACTTCTGCTTCCCAGGCACAGAGAAGGTGCTAGCAGGGAATTCTCTGCCTGCTTTTCCCCAGTGCTCTGCAAGCTCTCCAGGACAACATAAAATCTGGGGCTCTGTGCTTTTTTTCGTCTGAACAAGTGTTACTGTTTTCTGCACAAAAGCGATTCTGCGAAGCAATGTGAACAGGCACAAAATAGGTGCTAGCAGGGAATTCTCTGCCTGCCTTTCCCCAGTGCTCTGCAAGCTCTCCAGGACAACATAGAATCTGGGGCTCTGTGCTTTCTTTCGTTCTGAACAAGTGTTACTGTGTTCTGCACAAAAGCGATTCTGCGAAGCAATGGGAACACTTCTGTTTCCCAGGCACAGAGAAGGTGCTAGCAGGGAATTCTCTGCCTGCTTTTCCCCAGTGCTCTGCAAGCTCTCCAGGACAACATAAAATCTGGGGCTCTGTGCTTTCTTTCGTTCTGAACAAGTGTTACTGTTTTCTGCACAAAAGCGATTCTGCGAAGCAATGTGAACACTTCTGCTTCCCAGGCACAGAGAAGGTGCTAGCAGGGAATTCTCTGCCTGCCTTTCCCTAGTGCTCTGCAAGCTCTCCAGGACAACATAAAATCTGGGGCTCTGTGCTTTCTTTTGTTCTGAACAAGTGTTATTGTTTTCTGCACAAAAGCGATTCTGCGAAGCAATGTGAAGACTTCTGCTTCCCAGGCACAGAGACGGTGCTAGCAGGGAATTCTCTGCCTGCCTTTCCCCAGTGCTCTGCAAGCTCTCCAGGACAACATAAAATCTGGGGCTCTGTGCTTTCTTTCGTCTGAACAAGTGTTACTGTTTTCTGCACAAAAGCGATTCTGCGAAGCAATGTGAACAGGCACAGAGAAGGTGCTAGCAGGGAATTCTCTGCCTGCCTTTCCCCAGTGCTCTGCAAGCTCTCCAGGACAACATAAAATCTGGGGCTCTGTGCTTTCTTTCATTCTGAACAAGTGTTACTGTTTTCTGCACAAAAGCGATTCTGCGAAGCAATGTGAACACTTCTGTTTCCCAGGCACAGAGAAGGTGCTAGCAGGGAATTCTCTGCCTGCTTTTCCCCAGTGCTCTGCAAGCTCTCCAGGACAACATAAAATCTGGGGCTCTGTGCTTTCTTTTGTTCTGAACAAGTGTTACTGTTTTCTGCACAAAAGCGATTCTGCCAAGCAATGTGAACACTTCTGCTTCCCAGGCACAGAGAAGGTGCTAGCAGGGAATTCTCTGCCTGCTTTTCCCCAGTGCTCTGCAAGCTCTCCAGGACAACATAAAATCTGGGGCTCTGTGCTTTCTTTCGTTCTGAACAAGTGTTACTGTTTTCTGCACAAAAGCGATTCTGCGAAGCAATGGGAACAGGCACAGAGAAGGTGCTAGCAGGGAATTCTCTGCCTGCTTTTCCCCAGTGCTCTGCAAGCTCTCCAGGACAACATAAAATCTGGGGCTCTGTGCTTTCTTTCGTTCTGAACAAGTGTTACTGTTTTCTGCACAAATGTGATTCTGCGAAGCAATGGGAACACTTCTGTTTCCCAGGCACAGAGAAGGTGCTAGGAGGGTATTCTCTGCCTGCTTTTCCCCAGTGCTCTGCAAGCTCTCCAGGACAACATAAAATCTGGGGCTCTGTGCTTTTTTTCGTCTGAACAAGTGTTACTGTTTTCTGCACAAAAGCGATTCTGCGAAGCAATGTGAACAGGCACAGAGAAGGTGCTAGCAGGGAATTCTCTGCCTGCCTTTCCCCAGTGCTCTGCAAGCTCTCCAGGACAACATAAAATCTGGGGCTCTGTGCTTTCTTTCGTTCTGAACAAGTGTTACTGTTTTCTGCACAAAAGCGATTCTGCGAAGCAATGGGAACACTGCTGCTTCCGAGGCACAGAGAAGGTGCTAGCAGGGAATTCTCTGCCTGCTTTTCCCCAGTGCTCTGCAAGCTCTCCAGGACAACAGCAAATCTGGGACTCTGTGCTTTCTTTCGTTCTGAACAAGTGTTACTGTTTTCTGCACAAAAGCGATTCTGCGAAGCAATGGGAACACTTCTGCTTCCCAGGCACAGAGAAGGTGCTAGCAGGGAATTCTCTGCCTGCTTTTCCCCAGTGCTCTGCAAGCTCTCCAGGACAACATAAAATCTGGGGCTCTGTGCTTTCTTTCGTTCTGAACAAGTGTTACTGTTTTCTGCACAAAAGCGATTCTGCGAAGCAATGGGAACACTTCTGTTTCCCAGGCACAGAGAAGGTGCTAGCAGGGAATTCTCTGCCTGCTTTTCCCCAGTGCTCTGCAAGCTCTCCAGGACAACATAGAATCTGGGGCTCTGTGCTTTCTTTCGTTCTGAACAAGTGTTACTGTTTTCTGCACAAAAGCGATTCTGCGAAGCAATGTGAACAGGCACAGAGAAGGTGCTAGCAGGGAATTCTCTGCCTGCTTTTCCCCAGTGCTCTGCAAGCTCTCCAGGACAACATAAAATCTGGGGCTCTGTGCTTTCTTTCGTTCTGAACAAGTGTTACTGTTTTCTGCACAAAAGCGATTCTGCGAAGCAATGTGAACAGGCACAGAGAAGGTGCTAGCAGGGAATTCTCTGCCTGCCTTTCCCCAGTGCTCTGCAAGCTCTCCAGGACAACATAGAATCTGGGGCTCTGTGCTTTCTTTCGTTCTGAACAAGTGTTACTGTTTTCTGCACAAAAGCGATTCTGCGAAGCAATGGGAACACTTCTGTTTCCCAGGCACAGAGAAGGTGCTAGCAGGGAATTCTCTGCCTGCTTTTCCCCAGTGCTCTGCAAGCTCTCCAGGACAACATAAAATCTGGGGCTCTGTGCTTTCTTTCGTTCTGAACAAGTGTTACTGTTTTCTGCACAAAAGCGATTCTGCGAAGCAATGTGAACACTTCTGCTTCCCAGGCCCAGAGAAGGTGCTAGCAGGGAATTCTCTGCCTGCTTTTCCCCAGTGTTCTGCAAGCTCTCCAGGACAACATAAAATCTGGGGCTCTGTGCTTTCTTTCGTTCTGAACAAGTGTTACTGTTTTCTGCACAAAAGCGATTCTTGCGAAGCAATGTGAACAGGCACAGAGAAGGTGCTAGCAGGGAATTCTCTGCCTGCTTTTCCCCAGTGCTCTGCAAGCTGTCCAGGACAACATAAAATCTGGGGCTCTGTGCTTTCTTTCGTTCTGAACAAGTGTTACTGTTTTCTGCACAAAAGCGATTCTGCAAAGCAATGTGAACACTTCTGCTTCCCAGGCACAGAGAAGGTGCTAGCAGGGAATTCTCTGCCTGCTTTTCCCCAGTGCTCTGCAAGCTCTCCAGGACAACATAAAATCTGGGGCTCTGTGCTTTCTTTCGTTCTGAACAAGTGTTACTGTTTTCTGCACAAAAGCGATTCTGCCAAGCAATGTGAACACTTCTGCTTCCCAGGCACAGAGAAGGTGCTAGCAGGGAATTCTCTGCCTGCTTTTCCCCAGTGCTCTGCAAGCTCTCCAGGACAACATAAAATCTGGGGCTCTGTGCTTTCTTTCATTCTGAACAAGTGTTACTGTTTTCTGCACAAAAGCGATTCTGCGAAGCAATGTGAACACTTCTGTTTCCCAGGCACAGAGAAGGTGCTAGCAGGAAATTCTCTGCCTGCCTTTCCCCAGTGCTCTGCAAGCTCTCCAGGACAACATAGTATCTGGGGCTCTGTGCTTTCTTTTGTTCTGAACAAGTGTTAGTGTTTTCTGCACAAAAGCGATTCTGCGAAGCAATGTGAACACTTCTGCTTCCCAGGCACAGAGAAGGTGCTAGCAGGGAATTCTCTGCCTGCTTTTCCCCAGTGCTCTGCAAGCTCTCCAGGACAACATAAAATCTGGGGCTCTGTGCTTTTTTTCGTCTGAACAAGTGTTACTGTTTTCTGCACAAAAGCGATTCTGCGAAGCAATGTGAACAGGCACAAAATAGGTGCTAGCAGGGAATTCTCTGCCTGCCTTTCCCCAGTGCTCTGCAAGCTCTCCAGGACAACATAGAATCTGGGGCTCTGTGCTTTCTTTCGTTCTGAACAAGTGTTACTGTGTTCTGCACAAAAGCGATTCTGCGAAGCAATGGGAACACTTCTGTTTCCCAGGCACAGAGAAGGTGCTAGCAGGGAATTCTCTGCCTGCTTTTCCCCAGTGCTCTGCAAGCTCTCCAGGACAACATAAAATCTGGGGCTCTGTGCTTTCTTTCGTTCTGAACAAGTGTTACTGTTTTCTGCACAAAAGCGATTCTGCGAAGCAATGTGAACACTTCTGCTTCCCAAGCACAGAGAAGGTGCTAGCAGGGAATTCTCTGCCTGCCTTTCCCTAGTGCTCTGCAAGCTCTCCAGGACAACATAAAATCTGGGGCTCTGTGCTTTCTTTTGTTCTGAACAAGTGTTATTGTTTTCTGCACAAAAGCGATTCTGCGAAGCAATGTGAAGACTTCTGCTTCCCAGGCACAGAGACGGTGCTAGCAGGGAATTCTCTGCCTGCCTTTCCCCAGTGCTCTGCAAGCTCTCCAGGACAACATAAAATCTGGGGCTCTGTGCTTTCTTTCGTCTGAACAAGTGTTACTGTTTTCTGCACAAAAGCGATTCTGCGAAGCAATGTGAACAGGCACAGAGAAGGTGCTAGCAGGGAATTCTCTGCCTGCCTTTCCCCAGTGCTCTGCAAGCTCTCCAGGACAACATAAAATCTGGGGCTCTGTGCTTTCTTTCATTCTGAACAAGTGTTATTGTTTTCTGCACAAAAGCGATTCTGCGAAGCAATGTGAACACTTCTGTTTCCCAGGCACAGAGAAGGTGCTAGCAGGGAATTCTCTGCCTGCTTTTCCCCAGTGCTCTGCAAGCTCTCCAGGACAACATAAAATCTGGGGCTCTGTGCTTTCTTTTGTTCTGAACAAGTGTTACTGTTTTCTGCACAAAAGCGATTCTGCGAAGCAATGTGAACACTTCTGCTTCCCAGGCACAGAGAAGGTGCTAGCAGGGAATTCTCTGCCTGCTTTTCCCCAGTGCTCTGCAAGCTCTCCAGGACAACATAAAATCTGGGGCTCTGTGCTTTCTTTCGTTCTGAACAAGTGTTACTGTTTTCTGCACAAAAGCGATTCTGCGAAGCAATGGGAACAGGCACAGAGAAGGTGCTAGCAGGGAATTCTCTGCCTGCTTTTCCCCAGTGCTCTGCAAGCTCTCCAGGACAACATAAAATCTGGGGCTCTGTGCTTTCTTTCGTTCTGAACAAGTGTTACTGTTTTCTGCACAAATGTGATTCTGCGAAGCAATGGGAACACTTCTGTTTCCCAGGCACAGAGAAGGTGCTAGGAGGGAATTCTCTGCCTGCTTTTCCCCAGTGCTCTGCAAGCTCTCCAGGACAACATAAAATCTGGGGCTCTGTGCTTTTTTTCGTCTGAACAAGTGTTACTGTTTTCTGCACAAAAGCGATTCTGCGAAGCAATGTGAACAGGCACAGAGAAGGTGCTAGCAGGGAATTCTCTGCCTGCCTTTCCCCAGTGCTCTGCAAGCTCTCCAGGACAACATAAAATCTGGGGCTCTGTGCTTTCTTTCGTTCTGAACAAGTGTTACTGTTTTCTGCACAAAAGCGATTCTGCGAAGCAATGGGAACACTGCTGCTTCCGAGGCACAGAGAAGGTGCTAGCAGGGAATTCTCTGCCTGCTTTTCCCCAGTGCTCTGCAAGCTCTCCAGGACAACAGCAAATCTGGGACTCTGTGCTTTCTTTCGTTCTGAACAAGTGTTACTGTTTTCTGCACAAAAGCGATTCTGCGAAGCAATGTGAACACTTCTGCTTCCCAGGCACAGAGAAGGTGCTAGCAGGGAATTCTCTGCCTGCTTTTCCCCAGTGCTCTGCAAGCTCTCCAGGACAACATAAAATCTGGGGCTCTGTGCTTTCTTTCGTTCTGAACAAGTGTTACTGTTTTCTGCACAAAAGCGATTCTGCGAAGCAATGGGAACACTTCTGTTTCCCAGGCACAGAGAAGGTGCTAGCAGGGAATTCTCTGCCTGCTTTTCCCCAGTGCTCTGCAAGCTCTCCAGGACAACATAGAATCTGGGGCTCTGTGCTTTCTTTCGTTCTGAACAAGTGTTACTGTTTTCTGCACAAAAGCGATTCTGCGAAGCAATGTGAACAGGCACAGAGAAGGTGCTAGCAGGGAATTCTCTGCCTGCTTTTCCCCAGTGCTCTGCAAGCTCTCCAGGACAACATAAAATCTGGGGCTCTGTGCTTTCTTTCGTTCTGAACAAGTGTTATTGTTTTCTGCACAAAAGCGATTCTGCGAAGCAATGTGAACAGGCACAGAAAAGGTGCTAGCAGGGAATTCTCTGCCTGCCTTTCCCCAGTGCTCTGCAAGCTCTCCAGGACAACATAGAATCTGGGGCTCTGTGCTTTCTTTCGTTCTGAACAAGTGTTACTGTTTTCTGCACAAAAGCGATTCTGCGAAGCAATGGGAACACTTCTGTTTCCCAGGCACAGAGAAGGTGCTAGCAGGGAATTCTCTGCCTGCTTTTCCCCAGTGCTCTGCAAGCTCTCCAGGACAACATAAAATCTGGGGCTCTGTGCTTTCTTTCGTTCTGAACAAGTGTTACTGTTTTCTGCACAAAAGCGATTCTGCGAAGCAATGTGAACACTTCTGCTTCCCAGGCCCAGAGAAGGTGCTAGCAGGGAATTCTCTGCCTGCTTTTCCCCAGTGTTCTGCAAGCTCTCCAGGACAACATAAAATCTGGGGCTCTGTGCTTTCTTTCATTCTGAACAAGTGTTATTGTTTTCTGCACAAAAGCGATTCTGCGAAGCAATGGGAACACTTCTGTTTCCCAGGCACAGAGAAGGTGCTAGCAGGGAATTCTCTGCCTGCTTTTCCCCAGTGCTCTGCAAGCTCTCCAGGACAACATAAAATCTGGGGCTCTGTGCTTTCTTTCGTCTGAACAAGTGTTACTGTTTTCTGCACAAAAGCGATTCTGCGAAGCAATGTGAACACTTCTGTTTCCCAGGCCCAGAGAAGGTGCTAGCAGGGAATTCTCTGCCTGCTTTTCCCCAGTGCTCTGCAAGCTCTCCAGGACAACATAAAATCTGGGGCTCTGTGCTTTCTTTCGTTCTGAACAAGTGTTACTGTTTTCTGCACAAAAGCGATTCTGCAAAGGAATGTGAACAGGCACAGAGAAGGTGCTAGCAGGGAATTCTCTGCCTGCCTTTCCCCAGTGCTCTGCAAGCTCTCCAGGACAACATAAAATCTGGGGCTCTGTGCTTTCTTTGTTCTGAACAAGTGTTACTGTTTTCTGCACAAAAGTGATTCTGCGAAGCAATGTGAAGACTTCTGTTTCCCAGGCACAGAGAATGTGCTAGCAGGGAATTCTCTGCCTGCTTTTCCCCAGTGCTCTGCAAGCTCTCCAGGACAACATAAAATCTGGGGCTCTGTGCTTTCTTTCGTCTGAACAAGTGTTACTGTTTTCTGCACAAAAGCGATTCTGCGAAGCAATGTGAACAGGCACAGAGAAGGTGCTAGCAGGGAATTCTCTGCCTGCCTTTCCCCAGTGCTCTGCAAGCTCTCCAGGACAACATAAAATCTGGGACTCTGTGCTTTCTTTCGTTCTGAAAAGTGTTACTGTTTTCTGCACAAAAGCGATTCTGCGAAGCAATGTGAACACTTCTGTTTCCCAGGCACAGAGAAGGTGCTAGCAGGGAATTCTCTGACTGCCTTTCCCCAGTGCTCTGCAAGCTCTCCAGGACAACATAAAATCTGGGGCTCTGTGCTTTCTTTCGTCCGAACAAGTGTTACTGTTTTCTGCACAAAAGCGATTCTGCGAAGGAATGTGAACAGGCACAGAGAAGGTGCTAGCAGGGAATTCTCTGCCTGCCTTTCCCCAGTGCTCTGCAAGCTCTCCAGGACAACATAAAATCTGGGGCTCTGTGCTTTCTTTCGTTCTGAACAAGTGTTACTGTTTTCTGCACAAAAGCGATTCTGCGAAGCAATGGGAACACTTCTGTTTCCCAGGCACAGAGAAGGTGCTAGCAGGGAATTCTCTGTCTGCTTTTCCCCAGTGCTCTGCAAGCTCTAAAGGACAACATAAAATCTGGGGCTCTGTGCTTTCTTTGTTCTGAACAAGTGTTACTGTTTTCTGCACAAAAGTGATTCTGCGAAGCAATGTGAACAGGCACAAAGAAGGTGCTAGCAGGGAATTCTCTGCCTGCCTTTCCCCAGTGCTCTGCAAGCTCTCCAGCACAACATAAAATCTGGGGCTCTGTGCTTTCTTTCGTTCTGAAAAAGTGTTACTGTTTTCTGCACAAAAGTGATTCTGCGAAGCAATGTGAACACTTCTGCTTCCCAGGCACAGAGAAGGTGCTAGCAGGGAATTCTCTGCCTGCTTTTCCCCAGTGCTCTGCAAGCTCTCCAGGACAACATAAAATCTGGGGCTCTGTGCTTTCTTTCGTTCTGAACAAGTGTTACTGTTTTCTGCACAAAAGCGATTCTTGCGAAGCAATGTGAACAGGCACAGAGAAGGTGCTAGCAGGGAATTCTCTGCCTGCTTTTCCCCAGTGCTCTGCAAGCTGTCCAGGACAACATAAAATCTGGGGCTCTGTGCTTTCTTTCGTTCTGAACAAGTGTTACTGTTTTCTGCACAAAAGCGATTCTGCGAAGCAATGTGAACACTTCTGCTTCCCAGGCACAGAGAAGGTGCTAGCAGGGAATTCTCTGCCTGCTTTTCCCCAGTGCTCTGCAAGCTCTCCAGGACAACATAAAATCTGGGGCTCTGTGCTTTCTTTCGTTCTGAACAAGTGTTACTGTTTTCTGCACAAAAGCGATTCTGCGAAGCAATGTGAACACTTCTGCTTCCCAGGCACAGAGAAGGTGCTAGCAGGGAATTCTCTGCCTGCTTTTCCCCAGTGCTCTGCAAGCTCTCCAGGACAACATAAAATCTGGGGCTCTGTGCTTTCTTTCGTTCTGAACAAGTGTTACTGTTTTCTGCACAAAAGCGATTCTGCGAAGCAATGTGAACACTTCTGTTTCCCAGGCACAGAGAAGGTGCTAGCAGGAAATTCTCTGCCTGCCTTTCCCCAGTGCTCTGCAAGCTCTCCAGGACAACATAGTATCTGGGGCTCTGTGCTTTCTTTTGTTCTGAACAAGTGTTAGTGTTTTCTGCACAAAAGCGATTCTGCGAAGCAATGTGAACACTTCTGCTTCCCAGGCACAGAGAAGGTGCTAGCAGGGAATTCTCTGCCTGCTTTTCCCCAGTGCTCTGCAAGCTCTCCAGGACAACATAAAATCTGGGGCTCTGTGCTTTTTTTCGTCTGAACAAGTGTTACTGTTTTCTGCACAAAAGCGATTCTGCGAAGCAATGTGAACAGGCACAAAATAGGTGCTAGCAGGGAATTCTCTGCCTGCCTTTCCCCAGTGCTCTGCAAGCTCTCCAGGACAACATAGAATCTGGGGCTCTGTGCTTTCTTTCGTTCTGAACAAGTGTTACTGTGTTCTGCACAAAAGCGATTCTGCGAAGCAATGGGAACACTTCTGTTTCCCAGGCACAGAGAAGGTGCTAGCAGGGAATTCTCTGCCTGCTTTTCCCCAGTGCTCTGCAAGCTCTCCAGGACAACATAAAATCTGGGGCTCTGTGCTTTCTTTCGTTCTGAACAAGTGTTACTGTTTTCTGCACAAAAGCGATTCTGCGAAGCAATGTGAACACTTCTGCTTCCCAGGCACAGAGAAGGTGCTAGCAGGGAATTCTCTGCCTGCCTTTCCCTAGTGCTCTGCAAGCTCTCCAGGACAACATAAAATCTGGGGCTCTGTGCTTTCTTTTGTTCTGAACAAGTGTTATTGTTTTCTGCACAAAAGCGATTCTGCGAAGCAATGTGAAGACTTCTGCTTCCCAGGCACAGAGACGGTGCTAGCAGGGAATTCTCTGCCTGCCTTTCCCCAGTGCTCTGCAAGCTCTCCAGGACAACATAAAATCTGGGGCTCTGTGCTTTCTTTCGTCTGAACAAGTGTTACTGTTTTCTGCACAAAAGCGATTCTGCGAAGCAATGTGAACAGGCACAGAGAAGGTGCTAGCAGGGAATTCTCTGCCTGCCTTTCCCCAGTGCTCTGCAAGCTCTCCAGGACAACATAAAATCTGGGGCTCTGTGCTTTCTTTCATTCTGAACAAGTGTTATTGTTTTCTGCACAAAAGCGATTCTGCGAAGCAATGTGAACACTTCTGTTTCCCAGGCACAGAGAAGGTGCTAGCAGGGAATTCTCTGCCTGCTTTTCCCCAGTGCTCTGCAAGCTCTCCAGGACAACATAAAATCTGGGGCTCTGTGCTTTCTTTTGTTCTGAACAAGTGTTACTGTTTTCTGCACAAAAGCGATTCTGCGAAGCAATGTGAACACTTCTGCTTCCCAGGCACAGAGAAGGTGCTAGCAGGGAATTCTCTGCCTGCTTTTCCCCAGTGCTCTGCAAGCTCTCCAGGACAACATAAAATCTGGGGCTCTGTGCTTTCTTTCGTTCTGAACAAGTGTTACTGTTTTCTGCACAAAAGCGATTCTGCGAAGCAATGGGAACAGGCAAAGAGAAGGTGCTAGCAGGGAATTCTCTGCCTGCTTTTCCCCAGTGCTCTGCAAGCTCTCCAGGACAACATAAAATCTGGGGCTCTGTGCTTTCTTTCGTTCTGAACAAGTGTTACTGTTTTCTGCACAAATGTGATTCTGCGAAGCAATGGGAACACTTCTGTTTCCCAGGCACAGAGAAGGTGCTAGCAGGGAATTCTCTGCCTGCTTTTCCCCAGTGCTCTGCAAGCTCTCCAGGACAACATAAAATCTGGGGCTCTGTGCTTTCTTTCGTTCTGAACAAGTGTTACTGTTTTCTGCACAAATGTGATTCTGCGAAGCAATGGGAACACTTCTGTTTCCCAGGCACAGAGAAGGTGCTAGCAGGGAATTCTCTGCCTGCTTTTCCCCAGTGCTCTGCAAGCTCTCCAGGACAACATAAAATCTGGGGCTCTGTGCTTTTTTTCGTCTGAAGAAGTGTTACTGTTTTCTGCACAAAAGCGATTCTGCGAAGCAATGTGAACAGGCACAGAGAAGGTGCTAGCAGGGAATTCTCTGCCTGCCTTTCCCCAGTGCTCTGCAAGCTCTCCAGGACAACAGCAAATCTGGGACTCTGTGCTTTCTTTCGTTCTGAACAAGTGTTACTGTTTTCTGCACAAAAGCGATTCTGCGAAGCAATGTGAACACTTCTGCTTCCCAGGCACAGAGAAGGTGCTAGCAGGGAATTCTCTGCCTGCTTTTCCCCAGTGCTCTGCAAGCTCTCCAGGACAACATAAAATCTGGGGCTCTGTGCTTTCTTTCGTTCTGAACAAGTGTTACTGTTTTCTGCACAAAAGCGATTCTGCGAAGCAATGGGAACACTTCTGTTTCCCAGGCACAGAGAAGGTGCTAGCAGGGAATTCTCTGCCTGCTTTTCCCCAGTGCTCTGCAAGCTCTCCAGGACAACATAGAATCTGGGGCTCTGTGCTTTCTTTCGTTCTGAACAAGTGTTACTGTTTTCTGCACAAAAGCGATTCTGCGAAGCAATGTGAACAGGCACAGAGAAGGTGCTAGCAGGGAATTCTCTGCCTGCTTTTCCCCAGTGCTCTGCAAGCTCTCCAGGACAACATAAAATCTGGGGCTCTGTGCTTTCTTTCGTTCTGAACAAGTGTTATTGTTTTCTGCACAAAAGCGATTCTGCGAAGCAATGTGAACAGGCACAGAGAAGGTGCTAGCAGGGAATTCTCTGCCTGCCTTTCCCCAGTGCTCTGCAAGCTCTCCAGGACAACATAGAATCTGGGGCTCTGTGCTTTCTTTCGTTCTGAACAAGTGTTACTGTTTTCTGCACAAAAGCGATTCTGCGAAGCAATGGGAACACTTCTGTTTCCCAGGCACAGAGAAGGTGCTAGCAGGGAATTCTCTGCCTGCTTTTCCCCAGTGCTCTGCAAGCTCTCCAGGACAACATAAAATCTGGGGCTCTGTGCTTTCTTTCGTTCTGAACAAGTGTTACTGTTTTCTGCACAAAAGCGATTCTGCGAAGCAATGTGAACACTTCTGCTTCCCAGGCCCAGAGAAGGTGCTAGCAGGGAATTCTCTGCCTGCTTTTCCCCAGTGTTCTGCAAGCTCTCCAGGACAACATAAAATCTGGGGCTCTGTGCTTTCTTTCGTTCTGAACAAGTGTTACTGTTTTCTGCACAAAAGCGATTCTGCGAAGCAATGTGAACACTTCTGCTTCCCAGGCACAGAGAAGGTGCTAGCAGGGAATTCTCTGCCTGCTTTTCCCCAGTGCTCTGCAAGCTCTCCAGGACAACATAAAATCTGGGGCTCTGTGCTTTCTTTCGTTCTGAACAAGTGTTACTGTTTTCTGCACAAAAGCGATTCTGCGAAGCAATGGGAACACTTCTGCTTCCCAGGCACAGAGAAGGTGCTAGCAGGGAATTCTCTGCCTGCTTTTCCCCAGTGCTCTGCAAGCTCTCCAGGACAACATAAAATCTGGGGCTCTGTGCTTTTTTTCGTCTGAACAAGTGTTACTGTTTTCTGCACAAAAGCGATTCTGCGAAGCAATGTGAACACTTCTGTTTCCCAGGCACAGAGAAGGTGCTAGCAGGGAATTCTCTGACTGCCTTTCCCCAGTGCTCTGCAAGCTCTCCAGGACAACATAAAATCTGGGGCTCTGTGCTTTCTTTCGTCTGAACAAGTGTTACTGTTTTCTGCACAAAAGCGATTCTGCGAAGCAATGTGAACACTTCTGTTTCCCAGGCCCAGAGAAGGTGCTAGCAGGGAATTCTCTGCCTGCTTTTCCCCAGTGCTCTGCAAGCTCTCCAGGACAACATAAAATCTGGGGCTCTGTGCTTTCTTTCGTTCTGAACAAGTGTTACTGTTTTCTGCACAAAAGCGATTCTGCAAAGGAATGTGAACAGGCACAGAGAAGGTGCTAGCAGGGAATTCTCTGCCTGCCTTTCCCCAGTGCTCTGCAAGCTCTCCAGGACAACATAAAATCTGGGGCTCTGTGCTTTCTTTCGTTCTGAACAAGTGTTACTGTTTTCTGCACAAAAGCGATTCTGCGAAGCAATGGGAACACTTCTGTTTCCCAGGCACAGAGAAGGTGCTAGCAGGGAATTCTCTGCCTGCTTTTCCCCAGTGCTCTGCAAGCTCTAAAGGACAACATAAAATCTGGGGCTCTGTGCTTTCTTTGTTCTGAACAAGTGTTACTGTTTTCTGCACAAAAGTGATTCTGCGAAGCAATGTGAAGACTTCTGTTTCCCAGGCACAGAGAATGTGCTAGCAGGGAATTCTCTGCCTGCTTTTCCCCAGTGCTCTGCAAGCTCTCCAGGACAACATAAAATCTGGGGCTCTGTGCTTTCTTTCGTCTGAACAAGTGTTACTGTTTTCTGCACAAAAGCGATTCTGCGAAGCAATGTGAACAGGCACAGAGAAGGTGCTAGCAGGGAATTCTCTGCCTGCCTTTCCCCAGTGCTCTGCAAGCTCTCCAGGACAACATAAAATCTGGGACTCTGTGCTTTCTTTCGTTCTGAAAAGTGTTACTGTTTTCTGCACAAAAGCGATTCTGCGAAGCAATGTGAACACTTCTGTTTCCCAGGCACAGAGAAGGTGCTAGCAGGGAATTCTCTGACTGCCTTTCCCCAGTGCTCTGCAAGCTCTCCAGGACAACATAAAATCTGGGGCTCTGTGCTTTCTTTCGTCCGAACAAGTGTTACTGTTTTCTGCACAAAAGCGATTCTGCGAAGCAATGTGAACAGGCACAGAGAAGGTGCTAGCAGGGAATTCTCTGCCTGCCTTTCCCCAGTGCTCTGCAAGCTCTCCAGGACAACATAAAATCTGGGGCTCTGTGCTTTCTTTCGTTCTGAACAAGTGTTACTGTTTTCTGCACAAAAGCGATTCTGCGAAGCAATGGGAACACTTCTGTTTCCCAGGCACAGAGAAGGTGCTAGCAGGGAATTCTCTGCCTGCTTTTCCCCAGTGCTCTGCAAGCTCTAAAGGACAACATAAAATCTGGGGCTCTGTGCTTTCTTTGTTCTGAACAAGTGTTACTGTTTTCTGCACAAAAGCGATTCTGCGAAGCAATGTGAAGACTTCTGTTTCCCAGGCACAGAGAATGTGCTAGCAGGGAATTCTCTGCCTGCTTTTCCCCAGTGCTCTGCAAGCTCTAAAGGACAACATAAAATCTGGGGCTCTGTGCTTTCTTTTGTTCTGAACAAGTGTTACTGTTTTCTGCACAAAAGCGATTCTGCCAAGCAATGTGAACACTTCTGCTTCCCAGGCACAGAGAAGGTGCTAGCAGGAAATTCTCTGCCTGCCTTTCCCCAGTGCTCTGCAAGCTCTCCAGGACAACATAAGATCTGGGGCTCTGTGCTTTCTTTCGTTCTGAACAAGTGTTACTGTTTTCTGCACAAAAGCGATTCTGCGAAGCAATGTGAACACTTCTGCTTCCCAGGCACAGAGAAGGTGCTAGCAGGGAATTCTCTGCCTGCCTTTCCCCAGTGCTCTGCAAGCTCTCCAGGACAACATAAAATCTGGGGCTCTGTGCTTTCTTTCGTTCTGAACAAGTGTTACTGTTTTCTGCACAAAAGCGATTCTGCGAAGCAATGTGAACACTTCTGCTTCCCAGGCACAGAGAAGGTGCTAGCAGGGAATTCTCTGCCTGCTTTTCCCCAGTGCTCTGCAAGCTCTCCAGGACAACATAAAATCTGGGGCTCTGTGCTTTTTTTCGTCTGAACAAGTGTTACTGTTTTCTGCACAAAAGCGATTCTGCGAAGCAAAGTGAACAGGCACAAAGAAGGTGCTAGCAGGGAATTCTCTGCCTGCCTTTCCCCAGTGCTCTGCAAGCTCTCCAGGACAACAGCAAATCTGGGGCTCTGTGCTTTCTTTCGTTCTGAACAAGTGTTACTGTTTTCTGCACAAAAGCGATTCTGCGAAGCAATGTGAACACTTCTGCTTCCCAGGCACAGAGAAGGTGCTAGCAGGGAATTCTCTGCCTGCTTTTCCCCAGTGCTCTGCAAGCTCTCCAGGACAACATAAAATCTGGGGCTCTGTGCTTTTTTTCGTCTGAACAAGTGTTACTGTTTTCTACACAAAAGCGATTCTGCGAAGCAATGTGAAGACTTCTGCTTCCCAGGCACAGAGACGGTGCTAGCAGGGAATTCTCTGCCTGCCTTTCCCCAGTGCTCTGCAAGCTCTCCAGGACAACATAAAATCTGGGGCTCTGTGCTTTCTTTCGTCTGAACAAGTGTTACTGTTTTCTGCACAAAAGCGATTCTGCGAAGCAATGTGAACAGGCACAAAGAAGGTGCTAGCAGGGAATTCTCTGCCTGCCTTTCCCCAGTGCTCTGCAAGCTCTCCAGCACAACATAAAATCTGGGGCTCTGTGCTTTCTTTCGTCTGAACAAGTGTTACTGTTTTCTGCACAAAAGTGATTCTGCGAAGCAATGTGAACACTTCTGCTTCCCAGGCACAGAGAAGGTGCTAGCAGGGAATTCTCTGCCTGCTTTTCCCCAGTGCTCTGCAAGCTCTCCAGGACAACATAAAATCTGGGGCTCTGTGCTTTCTTTCGTTCTGAACAAGTGTTACTGTTTTCTGCACAAAAGCGATTCTTGCGAAGCAATGTGAACAGGCACAGAGAAGGTGCTAGCAGGGAATTCTCTGCCTGCTTTTCCCCAGTGCTCTGCAAGCTGTCCAGGACAACATAAAATCTGGGGCTCTGTGCTTTCTTTCGTTCTGAACAAGTGTTACTGTTTTCTGCACAAAAGCGATTCTGCGAAGCAATGTGAAAACTTCTGCTTCCCAGGCACAGAGAAGGTGCTAGCAGGGAATTCTCTGCCTGCTTTTCCCCAGTGCTCTGCAAGCTCTCCAGGACAACATAAAATCTGGGGCTCTGTGCTTTCTTTCGTTCTGAACAAGTGTTACTGTTTTCTGCACAAAAGCGATTCTGCGAAGCAATGTGAACACTTCTGCTTCCCAGGCACAGAGAAGGTGCTAGCAGGGAATTCTCTGCCTGCTTTTCCCCAGTGCTCTGCAAGCTCTCCAGGACAACATAAAATCTGGGGCTCTGTGCTTTCTTTCGTTCTGAACAAGTGTTACTGTTTTCTGCACAAAAGCGATTCTGCGAAGCAATGTGAACACTTCTGTTTCCCAGGCACAGAGAAGGTGCTAGCAGGAAATTCTCTGCCTGCCTTTCCCCAGTGCTCTGCAAGCTCTCCAGGACAACATAGTATCTGGGGCTCTGTGCTTTCTTTTGTTCTGAACAAGTGTTAGTGTTTTCTGCACAAAAGCGATTCTGCGAAGCAATGTGAACACTTCTGCTTCCCAGGCACAGAGAAGGTGCTAGCAGGGAATTCTCTGCCTGCTTTTCCCCAGTGCTCTGCAAGCTCTCCAGGACAACATAAAATCTGGGGCTCTGTGCTTTTTTTCGTCTGAACAAGTGTTACTGTTTTCTGCACAAAAGCGATTCTGCGAAGCAATGTGAACAGGCACAAAATAGGTGCTAGCAGGGAATTCTCTGCCTGCCTTTCCCCAGTGCTCTGCAAGCTCTCCAGGACAACATAGAATCTGGGGCTCTGTGCTTTCTTTCGTTCTGAACAAGTGTTACTGTGTTCTGCACAAAAGCGATTCTGCGAAGCAATGGGAACACTTCTGTTTCCCAGGCACAGAGAAGGTGCTAGCAGGGAATTCTCTGCCTGCTTTTCCCCAGTGCTCTGCAAGCTCTCCAGGACAACATAAAATCTGGGGCTCTGTGCTTTCTTTCGTTCTGAACAAGTGTTACTGTTTTCTGCACAAAAGCGATTCTGCGAAGCAATGTGAAGACTTCTGCTTCCCAGGCACAGAGAAGGTGCTAGCAGGGAATTCTCTGCCTGCCTTTCCCTAGTGCTCTGCAAGCTCTCCAGGACAACATAAAATCTGGGGCTCTGTGCTTTCTTTTGTTCTGAACAAGTGTTATTGTTTTCTGCACAAAAGCGATTCTGCGAAGCAATGTGAAGACTTCTGCTTCCCAGGCACAGAGACGGTGCTAGCAGGGAATTCTCTGCCTGCCTTTCCCCAGTGCTCTGCAAGCTCTCCAGGACAACATAAAATCTGGGGCTCTGTGCTTTCTTTCGTCTGAACAAGTGTTACTGTTTTCTGCACAAAAGCGATTCTGCGAAGCAATGTGAACAGGCACAGAGAAGGTGCTAGCAGGGAATTCTCTGCCTGCCTTTCCCCAGTGCTCTGCAAGCTCTCCAGGACAACATAAAATCTGGGGCTCTGTGCTTTCTTTCATTCTGAACAAGTGTTATTGTTTTCTGCACAAAAGCGATTCTGCGAAGCAATGTGAACACTTCTGTTTCCCAGGCACAGAGAAGGTGCTAGCAGGGAATTCTCTGCCTGCTTTTCCCCAGTGCTCTGCAAGCTCTCCAGGACAACAGCAAATCTGGGGCTCTGTGCTTTCTTTTGTTCTGAACAAGTGTTACTGTTTTCTGCACAAAAGCGATTCTGCGAAGCAATGTGAACACTTCTGCTTCCCAGGCACAGAGAAGGTGCTAGCAGGAAATTCTCTGCCTGCTTTTCCCCAGTGCTCTGCAAGCTCTCCAGGACAACATAAAATCTGGGGCTCTGTGCTTTCTTTCGTTCTGAACAAGTGTTACTGTTTTCTGCACAAAAGCGATTCTGCGAAGCAATGGGAACAGGCACAGAGAAGGTGCTAGCAGGGAATTCTCTGCCTGCTTTTCCCCAGTGCTCTGCAAGCTCTCCAGGACAACATAAAATCTGGGGCTCTGTGCTTTCTTTCGTTCTGAACAAGTGTTACTGTTTTCTGCACAAAAGTGATTCTGCGAAGCAATGTGAAGACTTCTGCTTCCCAGGCACAGAGAAGGTGATAGCAGGGAATTCTCTGCCTGCCTTTCCCCAGTGCTCTGCAAGCTCTCCAGGACAACATAGAATCTGGGGCTCTGTGCTTTCTTTCGTCTGAACAAGTGTTACTGTTTTCTGCACAAAAGCGATTCTGCGAAGCAATGTGAACAGGCACAGAGAAGGTGCTAGCAGGGAATTCTCTGCCTGCTTTTCCCCAGTGCTCTGCAAGCTCTCCAGGACAACATAAAATCTGGGGCTCTGTGCTTTCTTTCGTTCTGAACAAGTGTTACTGTTTTCTGCACAAAAGCGATTCTTGCGAAGCAATGTGAACAGGCACAGAGAAGGTGCTAGCAGGGAATTCTCTGCCTGCTTTTCCCCAGTGCTCTGCAAGCTCTCCAGGACAACATAAAATCTGGGGCTCTGTGCTTTCTTTCGTTCTGAACAAGTGTTACTGTTTTCTGCACAAAAGCGATTCTGCGAAGCAATGTGAACACTTCTGCTTCCCAGGCACAGAGAAGGTGCTAGCAGGGAATTCTCTGCCTGCTTTTCCCCAGTGCTCTGCAAGCTCTCCAGGACAACATAAAATCTGGGGCTCTGTGCTTTCTTTCGTTCTGAACAAGTGTTACTGTTTTCTGCACAAAAGCGATTCTGCGAAGCAATGTGAACACTTCTGCTTCCCAGGCACAGAGAAGGTGCTAGCAGGGAATTCTCTGCCTGCTTTTCCCCAGTGCTCTGCAAGCTCTCCAGGACAACATAAAATCTGGGGCTCTGTGCTTTTTTTCGTCTGAACAAGTGTTACTGTTTTCTGCACAAAAGCGATTCTGTGAAGCAATGTGAACAGGCACAAAGAAGGTGCTAGCAGGGAATTCTCTGCCTGCCTTTCCCCAGTGCTCTGCAAGCTCTCCAGGACAACATAGAATCTGGGGCTCTGTGCTTTCTTTCGTTCTGAACAAGTGTTACTGTTTTCTGCACAAAAGCGATTCTGCGAAGCAATGGGAACACTTCTGTTTCCCAGGCCCAGAGAAGGTGCTAGCAGGGAATTCTCTGCCTGCTTTTCCCCAGTGCTCTGCAAGCTCTCCAGGACAACATAAAATCTGGGGCTCTGTGCTTTCTTTCGTTCTGAACAAGTGTTATTGTTTTCTGCACAAAAGCGATTCTGCGAAGCAATGTGAAGACTTCTGCTTCCCAGGCACAGAGACGGTGCTAGCAGGGAATTCTCTGCCTGCCTTTCCCCAGTGCTCTGCAAGCTCTCCAGGACAACATAAAATCTGGGGCTCTGTGCTTTCTTTCGTCTGAACAAGTGTTACTGTTTTCTGCACAAAAGCGATTCTGCGAAGCAATGTGAACAGGCACAGAGAAGGTGCTAGCAGGGAATTCTCTGCCTGCCTTTCCCCAGTGCTCTGCAAGCTCTCCAGGACAACATAAAATCTGGGGCTCTGTGCTTTCTTTCATTCTGAACAAGTGTTACTGTTTTCTGCACAAAAGTGATTCTGCGAAGCAATGTGAACACTTCTGTTTCCCAGGCACAGAGAAGGTGCTAGCAGGGAATTCTCTGCCTGCCTTTCCCTAGTGCTCTGCAAGCTCTCCAGGACAACATAAAATCTGGGGCTCTGTGCTTTCTTTCGTTCTGAACAAGTGTTATTGTTTTCTGCACAAAAGCGATTCTGCGAAGCAATGTGAAGACTTCTGCTTCCCAGGCACAGAGAAGGTGCTAGCAGGGAATTCTCTGCCTGCCTTTCCCCAGTGCTCTGCAAGCTCTCCAGGACAACATAAAATCTGGGGCTCTGTGCTTTCTTTCGTTCTGAACAAGTGTTACTGTTTTCTGCACAAAAGCGATTCTGCGAAGCAATGTGAACACTTCTGCTTCCCAGGCACAGAGAAGGTGCTAGCAGGGAATTCTCTGCCTGCTTTTCCCCAGTGCTCTGCAAGCTCTCCAGGACAACATAAAATCTGGGGCTCTGTGCTTTTTTTCGTCTGAACAAGTGTTACTGTTTTCTGCACAAAAGCGATTCTGCGAGCAATGTGAACAGGCACAAAGAAGGTGCTAGCAGGGAATTCTCTGCCTGCCTTTCCCCAGTGCTCTGCAAGCTCTCCAGGACAACATAGAATCTGGGGCTCTGTGCTTTCTTTCGTTCTGAACAAGTGTTACTGTTTTCTGCACAAAAGCGATTCTGCGAAGCAATGTGAACACTTCTGCTTCCCAGGCACAGAGAAGGTGCTAGCAGGAAATTCTCTGCCTGCTTTTCCCCAGTGCTCTGCAAGCTCTCCAGGACAACATAAAATCTGGGGCTCTGTGCTTTCTTTCGTTCTGAACAAGTGTTACTGTTTTCTGCACAAAAGCGATTCTGCGAAGCAATGGGAACACTTCTGTTTCCCAGGCACAGAGAAGGTGCTAGCAGGAAATTCTCTGCCTGCCTTTCCCCAGTGCTCTGCAAGCTCTCCAGGACAACATAGAATCTGGGGCTCTGTGCTTTCTTTTGTTCTGAACAAGTGTTAGTGTTTTCTGCACAAAAGCGATTCTGCGAAGCAATGTGAACACTTCTGTTTCCCAGGCACAGAGAAGGTGCTAGCAGGGAATTCTCTGCCTTCCTTTCCCCAGTGCTCTGCAAGCTCTCCAGGACAACATAAAATCTGGGGCTCTGTGCTTTCTTTCGTCTGAACAAATGTTACTGTTTTCTGCACAAAAGCGATTCTGCGAAGCAATGTGAACAGGCACAGAGAAGGTGCTAGCAGGGAATTCTCTGCCTGCCTTTCCCCAGTGCTCTGCAAGCTCTCCAGGACAACATAAAATCTGGGGCTCTGTGCTTTCTTTCGTTCTGAACAAGTGTTACTGTTTTCTGCACAAAAGCGATTCTGCGAAGCAATGTGAACACTTCTGTTTCCCAGGCACAGAGAAGGTGCTAGCAAGGAATTCTCTGCCTGCCTTTCCCCAGTGCTCTGCAAGCTCTCCAGGACAACAGCAAATCTGGGGCTCTGTGCTTTCTTTCGTTCTGAACAAGTGTTACTGTTTTCTGCACAAAAGCGATTCTGCGAAGCAATGTGAACACTTCTGCTTCCCAGGCACAGAGAAGGTGCTAGCAGGGAATTCTCTGCCTGCTTTTCCCCAGTGCTCTGCAAGCTCTCCAGGACAACATAAAATCTGGGGCTCTGTGCTTTTTTTCGTCTGAACAAGTGTTACTGTTATCTGCACAAAAGCGATTCTGCGAAGCAATGTGAAGACTTCTGCTTCCCAGGCACAGAGACGGTGCTAGCAGGGAATTCTCTGCCTGCCTTTCCCCAGTGCTCTGCAAGCTCTCCAGGACAACATAAAATCTGGGGCTCTGTGCTTTCTTTCGTCTGAACAAGTGTTACTGTTTTCTGCACAAAAGCGATTCTGCGAAGCAATGTGAACAGGCACAAAGAAGGTGCTAGCAGGGAATTCTCTGCCTGCCTTTCCCCAGTGCTCTGCAAGCTCTCCAGCACAACATAAAATCTGGGGCTCTGTGCTTTCTTTCGTCTGAACAAGTGTTACTGTTTTCTGCACAAAAGTGATTCTGCGAAGCAATGTGAACACTTCTGCTTCCCAGGCACAGAGAAGGTGCTAGCAGGGAATTCTCTGCCTGCTTTTCCCCAGTGCTCTGCAAGCTCTCCAGGACAACATAAATCTGGGGCTCTGTGCTTTCTTTCGTTCTGAACAAGTGTTACTGTTTTCTGCACAAAAGCGATTCTTGCGAAGCAATGTGAACAGGCACAGAGAAGGTGCTAGCAGGGAATTCTCTGCCTGCTTTTCCCCAGTGCTCTGCAAGCTGTCCAGGACAACATAAAATCTGGGGCTCTGTGCTTTCTTTCGTTCTGAACAA
This sequence comes from Strix uralensis, assembly GCF_047716275.1. Taxonomy (NCBI): domain Eukaryota; kingdom Metazoa; phylum Chordata; class Aves; order Strigiformes; family Strigidae; genus Strix; species Strix uralensis. The sequence continues at coordinate 449,156 of NW_027436748.1, read as the reverse complement.
GTGTTACTGTTTTCTGCACAAAAGCGATTCTGCGAAGCAATGTGAACACTTCTGCTTCCCAGGCACAGAGAAGGTGCTAGCAGGGAATTCTCTGCCTGCTTTTCCCCAGTGCTCTGCAAGCTCTCCAGGACAACATAAAATCTGGGGCTCTGTGCTTTCTTTCGTTCTGAACAAGTGTTACTGTTTTCTGCACAAAAGCGATTCTGCGAAGCAATGTGAACACTTCTGCTTCCCAGGCACAGAGAAGGTGCTAGCAGGGAATTCTCTGCCTGCCTTTCCCTAGTGCTCTGCAAGCTCTCCAGGACAACATAAAATCTGGGGCTCTGTGCTTTCTTTCGTTCTGAACAAGTGTTATTGTTTTCTGCACAAAAGCGATTCTGCGAAGCAATGTGAAGACTTCTGCTTCCCAGGCACAGAGAAGGTGCTAGCAGGGAATTCTCTGCCTGCCTTTCCCCAGTGCTCTGCAAGCTCTCCAGGACAACATAAAATCTGGGGCTCTGTGCTTTCTTTCGTTCTGAACAAGTGTTATTGTTTTCTGCACAAAAGCGATTCTGCGAAGCAATGGGAACACTTCTGTTTCCCAGGCACAGAGAAGGTGCTAGCAGGGAATTCTCTGCCTGCTTTTCCCCAGTGCTCTGCAAGCTCTCCAGGACAACATAAAATCTGGGGCTCTGTGCTTTCTTTCGTTCTGAACAAGTGTTACTGTTTTCTGCACAAAAGCGATTCTGCGAAGCAATGTGAACACTTCTGCTTCCCAGGCACAGAGAAGGTGCTAGCAGGGAATTCTCTGCCTGCCTTTCCCTAGTGCTCTGCAAGCTCTCCAGGACAACATAAAATCTGGGGCTCTGTGCTTTCTTTCGTTCTGAACAAGTGTTATTGTTTTCTGCACAAAAGCGATTCTGCGAAGCAATGTGAAGACTTCTGCTTCCCAGGCACAGAGAAGGTGCTAGCAGGGAATTCTCTGCCTGCCTTTCCCCAGTGCTCTGCAAGCTCTCCAGGACAACATAAAATCTGGGGCTCTGTGCTTTCTTTCGTTCTGAACAAGTGTTAATGTTTTCTGCACAAAAGCAATTCTGCGAAGCAATGTGAACACTTCTGCTTCCCAGGCACAGAGAAGGTGCTAGCAGGGAATTCTCTGCCTGCTTTTCCCCAGTGCTCTGCAAGCTCTCCAGGACAACATAAAATCTGGGGCTCTGTGCTTTTTTTCGTCTGAACAAGTGTTACTGTTTTCTGCACAAAAGCGATTCTGCGAAGCAATGTGAACAGGCACAAAGAAGGTGCTAGCAGGGAATTCTCTGCCTGCCTTTCCCCAGTGCTCTGCAAGCTCTCCAGGACAACATAGAATCTGGGGCTCTGTGCTTTCTTTCGTTCTGAACAAGTGTTACTGTTTTCTGCACAAAAGCGATTCTGCGAAGCAATGTGAACACTTCTGCTTCCCAGGCACAGAGATGGTGCTAGCAGGAAATTCTCTGCCTGCTTTTCCCCAGTGCTCTGCAAGCTCTCCAGGACAACATAAAATCTGGGACTCTGTGCTTTCTTTCGTTCTGAACAAGTGTTACTGTTTTCTGCACAAAAGCGATTCTGCGAAGCAATGTGAACACTTCTGTTTCCCAGGCACAGAGAAGGTGCTAGCAGGGAATTCTCTGCCTGCCTTTCCCCAGTGCTCTGCAAGCTCTCCAGGACAACATAGAATCTGGGGCTCTGTGCTTTCTTTTGTTCTGAACAAGTGTTAGTGTTTTCTGCACAAAAGCGATTCTGCGAAGCAATGTGAAGACTTCTGCTTCCCAGGCACAGAGACGGTGCTAGCAGGGAATTCTCTGCCTGCCTTTCCCCAGTGCTCTGCAAGCTCTCCAGGACAACATAAAATCTGGGGCTCTGTGCTTTCTTTCGTCTGAACAAGTGTTACTGTTTTCTGCACAAAAGCGATTCTGCGAAGCAATGTGAACAGGCACAGAGAAGGTGCTAGCAGGGAATTCTCTGCCTGCCTTTCCCCAGTGCTCTGCAAGCTCTCCAGGACAACATAAAATCTGGGGCTCTGTGCTTTCTTTCATTCTGAACAAGTGTTACTGTTTTCTGCACAAAAGTGATTCTGCGAAGCAATGTGAACACTTCTGTTTCCCAGGCACAGAGAAGGTGCTAGCAGGGAATTCTCTGCCTGCTTTTCCCCAGTGCTCTGCAAGCTCTCCAGGACAACATAAAATCTGGGGCTCTGTGCTTTCTTTTGTTCTGAACAAGTGTTACTGTTTTCTGCACAAAAGCGATTCTGCGAAGCAATGTGAACACTTCTGCTTCCCAGGCACAGAGAAGGTGCTAGCAGGAAATTCTCTGCCTGCTTGTCCCCAGTGCTCTGCAAGCTCTCCAGGACAACATAAAATCTGGGGCTCTGTGCTTTCTTTCGTTCTGAACAAGTGTTACTGTTTTCTGCACAAAAGCGATTCTGCGAAGCAATGGGAACACTTCTGTTTCCCAGGCACAGAGAAGGTGCTAGCAGGGAATTCTCTGCCTGCTTTTCCCCAGTGCTCTGCAAGCTCTCCAGGACAACATAAAATCTGGGGCTCTGTGCTTTCTTTCGTTCTGAACAAGTGTTACTGTTTTCTGCACAAAAGCGATTCTGCGAAGCAATGTGAACACTTCTGTTTCCCAGGCACAGAGAAGGTGCTAGCAGGGAATTCTCTGCCTGCCTTTCCCCAGTGCTCTGCAAGCTCTCCAGGACAACATAGAATCTGGGGCTCTGTGCTTTCTTTTGTTCTGAACAAGTGTTAGTGTTTTCTGCACAAAAGCGATTCTGCGAAGCAATGTGAAGACTTCTGCTTCCCAGGCACAGAGACGGTGCTAGCAGGGAATTCTCTGCCTGCCTTTCCCCAGTGCTCTGCAAGCTCTCCAGGACAACATAAAATCTGGGGCTCTGTGCTTTCTTTCGTCTGAACAAGTGTTACTGTTTTCTGCACAAAAGCGATTCTGCGAAGCAATGTGAACAGGCACAGAGAAGGTGCTAGCAGGGAATTCTCTGCCTGCCTTTCCCCAGTGCTCTGCAAGCTCTCCAGGACAACATAAAATCTGGGGCTCTGTGCTTTCTTTCATTCTGAACAAGTGTTACTGTTTTCTGCACAAAAGTGATTCTGCGAAGCAATGTGAACACTTCTGTTTCCCAGGCACAGAGAAGGTGCTAGCAGGGAATTCTCTGCCTGCTTTTCCCCAGTGCTCTGCAAGCTCTCCAAGACAACATAAAATCTGGGGCTCTGTGCTTTCTTTCGTTCTGAACAAGTGTTACTGTTTTCTGCACAAAAGTGATTCTGCGAAGCAATGGGAACACTTCTGCTTCCCAGGCACAGAGAAGGTGATAGCAGGGAATTCTCTGCCTGCCTTTCCCCAGTGCTCTGCAAGCTCTCCAGGACAACATAGAATCTGGGGCTCTGTGCTTTCTTTCGTCTGAACAAGTGTTACTGTTTTCTGCACAAAAGCGATTCTGCGAAGCAATGTGAACAGGCACAGAGAAGGTGCTAGCAGGGAATTCTCTGCCTGCTTTTCCCCAGTGCTCTGCAAGCTCTCCAGGACAACATAAAATCTGGGGCTCTGTGCTTTCTTTCGTTCTGAACAAGTGTTACTGTTTTCTGCACAAAAGCGATTCTTGCGAAGCAATGTGAACAGGCACAGAGAAGGTGCTAGCAGGGAATTCTCTGCCTGCTTTTCCCCAGTGCTCTGCAAGCTCTCCAGGACAACATAAAATCTGGGGCTCTGTGCTTTCTTTCGTTCTGAACAAGTGTTACTGTTTTCTGCACAAAAGCGATTCTGCGAAGCAATGTGAACACTTCTGCTTCCCAGGCACAGAGAAGGTGCTAGCAGGGAATTCTCTGCCTGCTTTTCCCCAGTGCTCTGCAAGCTCTCCAGGACAACATAAAATCTGGGGCTCTGTGCTTTTTTTCGTCTGAACAAGTGTTATTGTTTTCTGCACAAAAGCGATTCTGCGAAGCAATGTAAACAGGCACAAAGAAGGTGCTAGCAGGGAATTCTCTGCCTGCCTTTCCCCAGTGCTCTGCAAGCTCTCCAGGACAACATAGAATCTGGGGCTCTGTGCTTTCTTTCGTTCTGAACAAGTGTTACTGTTTTCTGCACAAAAGCGATTCTGCGAAGCAATGGGAACACTTCTGTTTCCCAGGCACAGAGAAGGTGCTAGCAGGGAATTCTCTGCCTGCTTTTCCCCAGTGCTCTGCAAGCTCTCCAGGACAACATAAAATCTGGGGCTCTGTGCTTTCTTTCGTTCTGAACAAGTGTTACTGTTTTCTGCACAAAAGCGATTCTGCGAAGCAATGTGAACACTTCTGCTTCCCAGGCACAGAGAAGGTGCTAGCAGGGAATTCTCTGCCTGCCTTTCCCTAGTGCTCTGCAAGCTCTCCAGGACAACATAAAATCTGGGGCTCTGTGCTTTCTTTTGTTCTGAACAAGTGTTATTGTTTTCTGCACAAAAGCGATTCTGCGAAGCAATGTGAAGACTTCTGCTTCCCAGGCACAGAGACGGTGCTAGCAGGGAATTCTCTGCCTGCCTTTCCCCAGTGCTCTGCAAGCTCTCCAGGACAACATAAAATCTGGGGCTCTGTGCTTTCTTTCGTCTGAACAAGTGTTACTGTTTTCTGCACAAAAGCGATTCTGCGAAGCAATGTGAACAGGCACAGAGAAGGTGCTAGCAGGGAATTCTCTGCCTGCCTTTCCCCAGTGCTCTGCAAGCTCTCCAGGACAACATAAAATCTGGGGCTCTGTGCTTTCTTTCATTCTGAACAAGTGTTACTGTTTTCTGCACAAAAGCGATTCTGCGAAGCAATGTGAACACTTCTGTTTCCCAGGCACAGAGAAGGTGCTAGCAGGGAATTCTCTGCCTGCTTTTCCCCAGTGCTCTGCAAGCTCTCCAGGACAACATAAAATCTGGGGCTCTGTGCTTTCTTTTGTTCTGAACAAGTGTTACTGTTTTCTGCACAAAAGCGATTCTGCGAAGCAATGTTAAGACTTCTGCTTCCCAGGCACAGAGAAGGTGCTAGCAGGAAATTCTCTGCCTGCTTTTCCCCAGTGCTCTGCAAGCTCTCCAGGACAACATAAAATCTGGGGCTCTGTGCTTTCTTTCGTTCTGAACAAGTGTTACTGTTTTCTGCACAAAAGCGATTCTGCGAAGCAATGGGAACACTTCTGTTTCCCAGGCACAGAGAAGGTGCTAGCAGGGAATTCTCTGCCTGCCTTTCCCCAGTGCTCTGCAAGCTCTCCAGCACAACATAGAATCTGGGGCTCTGTGCTTTCTTTCGTCTGAACAAGTGTTACTGTTTTCTGCACAAAAGCGATTCTGCGAAGCAATGTGAACAGGCACAGAGAAGGTGCTAGCAGGGAATTCTCTGCCTGCCTTTCCCCAGTGCTCTGCAAGCTCTCCAGCACAACATAAAATCTGGGGCTCTGTGCTTTCTTTCGTCTGAACAAGTGTTACTGTTTTCTGCACAAAAGTGATTCTGCGAAGCAATGTGAACACTTCTGTTTCCCAGGCACAGAGAAGGTGCTAGCAGGGAATTCTCTGCCTGCTTTTCCCCAGTGCTCTGCAAGCTCTCCAGGACAACATAAAATCTGGGGCTCTGTGCTTTCTTTCGTTCTGAACAAGTGTTACTGTTTTCTGCACAAAAGCGATTCTTGCGAAGCAATGTGAACAGGCACAGAGAAGGTGCTAGCAGGGAATTCTCTGCCTGCTTTTCCCCAGTGCTCTGCAAGCTCTCCAGGACAACATAAAATCTGGGGCTCTGTGCTTTTTTTCGTCTGAACAAGTGTTACTGTTTTCTGCACAAAAGCGATTCTGCGAAGCAATGTGAACAGGCACAAAGAAGGTGCTAGCAGGGAATTCTCTGCCTGCCTTTCCCCAGTGCTCTGCAAGCTCTCCAGGACAACATAGAATCTGGGGCTCTGTGCTTTCTTTCGTTCTGAACAAGTGTTACTGTTTTCTGCACAAAAGCGATTCTGCGAAGCAATGGGAACACTTCTGCTTCCCAGGCACAGAGAAGGTGCTAGCAGGGAATTCTCTGCCTGCCTTTCCCCAGTGCTCTGCAAGCTCTCCAGGACAACATAAAATCTGGGGCTCTGTGCTTTCTTTCGTTCTGAACAAGTGTTACTGTTTTCTGCACAAAAGCGATTCTGCGAAGCAATGTGAACACTTCTGTTTCCCAGGCACAGAGAAGGTGCTAGCAGGGAATTCTCTGCCTGCCTTTCCCCAGTGCTCTGCAAGCTCTCCAGGACAACATAGAATCTGGGGCTCTGTGCTTTCTTTTGTTCTGAACAAGTGTTAGTGTTTTCTGCACAAAAGCGATTCTGCGAAGCAATGTGAACACTTCTGCTTCCCAGGCACAGAGAAGGTGCTAGCAGGGAATTCTCTGCCTTCCTTTCCCCAGTGCTCTGCAAGCTCTCCAGGACAACATAAAATCTGGGGCTCTGTGCTTTCTTTCGTCTGAACAAGTGTTACTGTTATCTGCACAAAAGCGATTCTGCGAAGCAATGTGAACACTTCTGTTTCCCAGGCACAGAGAAGGTGCTAGCAGGGAATTCTCTGCCTGCTTTTCCCCAGTGCTCTGCAAGCTCTCCAGGACAACATAAAATCTGGGGCTCTGTGCTTTTTTTCGTCTGAACAAGTGTTACTGTTTTCTGCACAAAAGCGATTCTGCGAAGCAATGTGAACAGGCACAAAGAAGGTGCTAGCAGGGAATTCTCTGCCTGCCTTTCCCCAGTGCTCTGCAAGCTCTCCAGGACAACATAAAATCTGGGGCTCTGTGCTTTCTTTCGTTCTGAACAAGTGTTACTGTTTTCTGCACAAAAGCGATTCTGCGAAGCAATGGGAACACTTCTGTTTCCCAGGCACAGAGAAGGTGCTAGCAGGGAATTCTCTGCCTGCCTTTCCCCAGTGCTCTGCAAGCTCTCCAGGACAACATAGAATCTGGGGCTCTGTGCTTTCTTTCGTCTGAACAAGTGTTACTGTTTTCTGCACAAAAGCGATTCTGCGAAGCAATGTGAACAGGCACAGAGAAGGTGCTAGCAGGGAATTCTCTGCCTGCCTTTCCCCAGTGCTCTGCAAGCTCTCCAGCACAACATAAAATCTGGGGCTCTGTGCTTTCTTTCATCTGAACAAGTGTTACTGTTTTCTGCACAAAAGTGATTCTGCGAAGCAATGTGAACACTTCTGTTTCCCAGGCACAGAGAAGGTGCTAGCAGGGAATTCTCTGCCTGCTTTTCCCCAGTGCTCTGCAAGCTCTCCAGGACAACATAAAATCTGGGGCTCTGTGCTTTCTTTCGTCTGAACAAGTGTTACTGTTTTCTGCACAAAAGCGATTCTGCGAAGCAATGTGAACAGGCACAAAGAAGGTGCTAGCAGGGAATTCTCTGCCTGCCTTTCCCCAGTGCTCTGCAAGCTCTCCAGGACAACATAGAATCTGGGGCTCTGTGCTTTCTTTCGTTCTGAACAAGTGTTACTGTTTTCTGCACAAAAGCGATTCTGCGAAGCAATGGGAACACTTCTGCTTCCCAGGCACAGAGAAGGTGCTAGCAGGGAATTCTCTGCCTGCCTTTCCCCAGTGCTCTGCAAGCTCTCCAGGACAACATAAAATCTGGGGCTCTGTGCTTTCTTTCGTTCTGAACAAGTGTTACTGTTTTCTGCACAAAAGCGATTCTGCGAAGCAATGTGAACACTTCTGTTTCCCAGGCACAGAGAAGGTGCTAGCAGGGAATTCTCTGCCTGCCTTTCCCCAGTGCTCTGCAAGCTCTCCAGGACAACATAGAATCTGGGGCTCTGTGCTTTCTTTTGTTCTGAACAAGTGTTAGTGTTTTCTGCACAAAAGCGATTCTGCGAAGCAATGTGAACACTTCTGCTTCCCAGGCACAGAGAAGGTGCTAGCAGGGAATTCTCTGCCTTCCTTTCCCCAGTGCTCTGCAAGCTCTCCAGGACAACATAAAATCTGGGGCTCTGTGCTTTCTTTCGTCTGAACAAGTGTTACTGTTATCTGCACAAAAGCGATTCTGCGAAGCAATGTGAACACTTCTGTTTCCCAGGCACAGAGAAGGTGCTAGCAGGGAATTCTCTGCCTGCTTTTCCCCAGTGCTCTGCAAGCTCTCCAGGACAACATAAAATCTGGGGCTCTGTGCTTTTTTTCGTCTGAACAAGTGTTACTGTTTTCTGCACAAAAGCGATTCTGCGAAGCAATGTGAACAGGCACAAAGAAGGTGCTAGCAGGGAATTCTCTGCCTGCCTTTCCCCAGTGCTCTGCAAGCTCTCCAGGACAACATAAAATCTGGGGCTCTGTGCTTTCTTTCGTTCTGAACAAGTGTTACTGTTTTCTGCACAAAAGCGATTCTGCGAAGCAATGTGAACACTTCTGCTTCCCAGGCACAGAGAAGGTGCTAGCAGGGAATTCTCTGCCTGCTTTTCCCCAGTGCTCTGCAAGCTCTCCAGGACAACATAAAATCTGGGGCTCTGTGCTTTTTTTCGTCTGAACAAGTGTTATTGTTTTCTGCACAAAAGCGATTCTGCGAAGCAATGTAAACAGGCACAAAGAAGGTGCTAGCAGGGAATTCTCTGCCTGCCTTTCCCCAGTGCTCTGCAAGCTCTCCAGGACAACATAGAATCTGGGGCTCTGTGCTTTCTTTCGTTCTGAACAAGTGTTACTGTTTTCTGCACAAAAGCGATTCTGCGAAGCAATGGGAACACTTCTGTTTCCCAGGCACAGAGAAGGTGCTAGCAGGGAATTCTCTGCCTGCTTTTCCCCAGTGCTCTGCAAGCTCTCCAGGACAACATAAAATCTGGGGCTCTGTGCTTTCTTTCGTTCTGAACAAGTGTTACTGTTTTCTGCACAAAAGCGATTCTGCGAAGCAATGTGAACACTTCTGCTTCCCAGGCACAGAGAAGGTGCTAGCAGGGAATTCTCTGCCTGCCTTTCCCTAGTGCTCTGCAAGCTCTCCAGGACAACATAAAATCTGGGGCTCTGTGCTTTCTTTTGTTCTGAACAAGTGTTATTGTTTTCTGCACAAAAGCGATTCTGCGAAGCAATGTGAAGACTTCTGCTTCCCAGGCACAGAGACGGTGCTAGCAGGGAATTCTCTGCCTGCCTTTCCCCAGTGCTCTGCAAGCTCTCCAGGACAACATAAAATCTGGGGCTCTGTGCTTTCTTTCGTCTGAACAAGTGTTACTGTTTTCTGCACAAAAGCGATTCTGCGAAGCAATGTGAACAGGCACAGAGAAGGTGCTAGCAGGGAATTCTCTGCCTGCCTTTCCCCAGTGCTCTGCAAGCTCTCCAGGACAACATAAAATCTGGGGCTCTGTGCTTTCTTTCATTCTGAACAAGTGTTACTGTTTTCTGCACAAAAGTGATTCTGCGAAGCAATGTGAACACTTCTGTTTCCCAGGCACAGAGAAGGTGCTAGCAGGGAATTCTCTGCCTGCTTTTCCCCAGTGCTCTGCAAGCTCTCCAGGACAACATAAAATCTGGGGCTCTGTGCTTTCTTTTGTTCTGAACAAGTGTTACTGTTTTCTGCACAAAAGCGATTCTGCGAAGCAATGTTAAGACTTCTGCTTCCCAGGCACAGAGAAGGTGCTAGCAGGAAATTCTCTGCCTGCTTTTCCCCAGTGCTCTGCAAGCTCTCCAGGACAACATAAAATCTGGGGCTCTGTGCTTTCTTTCGTTCTGAACAAGTGTTACTGTTTTCTGCACAAAAGCGATTCTGCGAAGCAATGGGAACACTTCTGTTTCCCAGGCACAGAGAAGGTGCTAGCAGGGAATTCTCTGCCTGCCTTTCCCCAGTGCTCTGCAAGCTCTCCAGGACAACATAGAATCTGGGGCTCTGTGCTTTCTTTCGTCTGAACAAGTGTTACTGTTTTCTGCACAAAAGCGATTCTGCGAAGCAATGTGAACAGGCACAGAGAAGGTGCTAGCAGGGAATTCTCTGCCTGCCTTTCCCCAGTGCTCTGCAAGCTCTCCAGCACAACATAAAATCTGGGGCTCTGTGCTTTCTTTCGTCTGAACAAGTGTTACTGTTTTCTGCACAAAAGTGATTCTGCGAAGCAATGTGAACACTTCTGTTTCCCAGGCACAGAGAAGGTGCTAGCAGGGAATTCTCTGCTTGCTTTTCCCCAGTGCTCTGCAAGCTCTCCAGGACAACATAAAATCTGGGGCTCTGTGCTTTCTTTCGTTCTGAACAAGTGTTACTGTTTTCTGCACAAAAGCGATTCTTGCGAAGCAATGTGAACAGGCACAGAGAAGGTGCTAGCAGGGAATTCTCTGCCTGCTTTTCCCCAGTGCTCTGCAAGCTCTCCAGGACAACATAAAATCTGGGGCTCTGTGCTTTTTTTCGTCTGAACAAGTGTTACTGTTTTCTGCACAAAAGCGATTCTGCGAAGCAATGTGAACAGGCACAAAGAAGGTGCTAGCAGGGAATTCTCTGCCTGCCTTTCCCCAGTGCTCTGCAAGCTCTCCAGGACAACATAGAATCTGGGGCTCTGTGCTTTCTTTCGTTCTGAACAAGTGTTACTGTTTTCTGCACAAAAGCGATTCTGCGAAGCAATGGGAACACTTCTGCTTCCCAGGCACAGAGAAGGTGCTAGCAGGGAATTCTCTGCCTGCCTTTCCCCAGTGCTCTGCAAGCTCTCCAGGACAACATAAAATCTGGGGCTCTGTGCTTTCTTTCGTTCTGAACAAGTGTTACTGTTTTCTGCACAAAAGCGATTCTGCGAAGCAATGTGAACACTTCTGTTTCCCAGGCACAGAGAAGGTGCTAGCAGGGAATTCTCTGCCTGCCTTTCCCCAGTGCTCTGCAAGCTCTCCAGGACAACATAGAATCTGGGGCTCTGTGCTTTCTTTTGTTCTGAACAAGTGTTAGTGTTTTCTGCACAAAAGCGATTCTGCGAAGCAATGTGAACACTTCTGCTTCCCAGGCACAGAGAAGGTGCTAGCAGGGAATTCTCTGCCTTCCTTTCCCCAGTGCTCTGCAAGCTCTCCAGGACAACATAAAATCTGGGGCTCTGTGCTTTCTTTCGTCTGAACAAGTGTTACTGTTATCTGCACAAAAGCGATTCTGCGAAGCAATGTGAACACTTCTGTTTCCCAGGCACAGAGAAGGTGCTAGCAGGGAATTCTCTGCCTGCTTTTCCCCAGTGCTCTGCAAGCTCTCCAGGACAACATAGAATCTGGGGCTCTGTGCTTTCTTTCGTTCTGAACAAGTGTTACTGTTTTCTGCACAAAAGCGATTCTGCGAAGCAATGTGAACAGGCACAGAGAAGGTGCTAGCAGGGAATTCTCTGCCTGCCTTTCCCCAGTGCTCTGCAAGCTCTCCAGGACAACATAAAATCTGGGGCTCTGTGCTTTCTTTCATTCTGAACAAGTGTTACTGTTTTCTGCACAAAAGTGATTCTGCGAAGCAATGTGAACACTTCTGTTTCCCAGGCACAGAGAAGGTGCTAGCAGGGAATTCTCTGCCTGCTTTTCCCCAGTGCTCTGCAAGCTCTCCAGGACAACATAAAATCTGGGGCTCTGTGCTTTCTTTTGTTCTGAACAAGTGTTACTGTTTTCTGCACAAAAGCGATTCTGCGAAGCAATGTGAACACTTCTGCTTCCCAGGCACAGAGAAGGTGCTAGCAGGAAATTCTCTGCCTGCTTTTCCCCAGTGCTCTGCAAGCTCTCCAGGACAACATAAAATCTGGGGCTCTGTGCTTTCTTTCGTTCTGAACAAGTGTTACTGTTTTCTGCACAAAAGCGATTCTTGCGAAGCAATGTGAACAGGCACAGAGAAGGTGCTAGCAGGGAATTCTCTGCCTGCCTTTCCCCAGTGCTCTGCAAGCTCTCCAGGACAACATAAAATCTGGGGCTCTGTGCTTTCTTTCATTCTGAACAAGTGTTATTGTTTTCTGCACAAAAGCGATTCTGCGAAGCAATGTGAACACTTCTGTTTCCCAGGCACAGAGAAGGTGCTAGCAGGGAATTCTCTGCCTGCTTTTCCCCAGTGCTCTGCAAGCTCTCCAGGACAACATAAAATCTGGGGCTCTGTGCTTTCTTTTGTTCTGAACAAGTGTTACTGTTTTCTGCACAAAAGCGATTCTGCGAAGCAATGTGAACACTTCTGCTTCCCAGGCACAGAGAAGGTGCTAGCAGGGAATTCTCTGCCTGCTTTTCCCCAGTGCTCTGCAAGCTCTCCAGGACAACATAAAATCTGGGGCTCTGTGCTTTCTTTCGTTCTGAACAAGTGTTACTGTTTTCTGCACAAAAGCGATTCTGCGAAGCAATGGGAACAGGCACAGAGAAGGTGCTAGCAGGGAATTCTCTGCCTGCTTTTCCCCAGTGCTCTGCAAGCTCTCCAGGACAACATAAAATCTGGGGCTCTGTGCTTTCTTTCGTTCTGAACAAGTGTTACTGTTTTCTGCACAAATGTGATTCTGCGAAGCAATGGGAACACTTCTGTTTCCCAGGCACAGAGAAGGTGCTAGGAGGGAATTCTCTGCCTGCTTTTCCCCAGTGCTCTGCAAGCTCTCCAGGACAACATAAAATCTGGGGCTCTGTGCTTTTTTTCGTCTGAACAAGTGTTACTGTTTTCTGCACAAAAGCGATTCTGCGAAGCAATGTGAACAGGCACAGAGAAGGTGCTAGCAGGGAATTCTCTGCCTGCCTTTCCCCAGTGCTCTGCAAGCTCTCCAGGACAACATAAAATCTGGGGCTCTGTGCTTTCTTTCGTTCTGAACAAGTGTTACTGTTTTCTGCACAAAAGCGATTCTGCGAAGCAATGGGAACACTGCTGCTTCCGAGGCACAGAGAAGGTGCTAGCAGGGAATTCTCTGCCTGCTTTTCCCCAGTGCTCTGCAAGCTCTCCAGGACAACAGCAAATCTGGGACTCTGTGCTTTCTTTCGTTCTGAACAAGTGTTACTGTTTTCTGCACAAAAGCGATTCTGCGAAGCAATGTGAACACTTCTGCTTCCCAGGCACAGAGAAGGTGCTAGCAGGGAATTCTCTGCCTGCTTTTCCCCAGTGCTCTGCAAGCTCTCCAGGACAACATAAAATCTGGGGCTCTGTGCTTTCTTTCGTTCTGAACAAGTGTTACTGTTTTCTGCACAAAAGCGATTCTGCGAAGCAATGTGAACAGGCACAGAGAAGGTGCTAGCAGGGAATTCTCTGCCTGCTTTTCCCCAGTGCTCTGCAAGCTCTCCAGGACAACATAAAATCTGGGGCTCTGTGCTTTCTTTCGTTCTGAACAAGTGTTATTGTTTTCTGCACAAAAGCGATTCTGCGAAGCAATGTGAACAGGCACAGAGAAGGTGCTAGCAGGGAATTCTCTGCCTGCCTTTCCCCAGTGCTCTGCAAGCTCTCCAGGACAACATAGAATCTGGGGCTCTGTGCTTTCTTTCGTTCTGAACAAGTGTTACTGTTTTCTGCACAAAAGCGATTCTGCGAAGCAATGGGAACACTTCTGTTTCCCAGGCACAGAGAAGGTGCTAGCAGGGAATTCTCTGCCTGCTTTTCCCCAGTGCTCTGCAAGCTCTCCAGGACAACATAAAATCTGGGGCTCTGTGCTTTCTTTCGTTCTGAACAAGTGTTACTGTTTTCTGCACAAAAGCGATTCTGCGAAGCAATGTGAACACTTCTGCTTCCCAGGCCCAGAGAAGGTGCTAGCAGGGAATTCTCTGCCTGCTTTTCCCCAGTGTTCTGCAAGCTCTCCAGGACAACATAAAATCTGGGGCTCTGTGCTTTCTTTCATTCTGAACAAGTGTTACTGTTTTCTGCACAAAAGCGATTCTGCGAAGCAATGGGAACACTTCTGTTTCCCAGGCACAGAGAAGGTGCTAGCAGGGAATTCTCTGCCTGCTTTTCCCCAGTGCTCTGCAAGCTCTCCAGGACAACATAAAATCTGGGGCTCTGTGCTTTCTTTCGTTCTGAACAAGTGTTACTGTTTTCTGCACAAAAGCGATTCTGCAAAGGAATGTGAACAGGCACAGAGAAGGTGCTAGCAGGGAATTCTCTGCCTGCCTTTCCCCAGTGCTCTGCAAGCTCTCCAGGACAACATAAAATCTGGGGCTCTGTGCTTTCTTTCGTTCTGAACAAGTGTTACTGTTTTCTGCACAAAAGCGATTCTGCGAAGCAATGGGAACACTTCTGTTTCCCAGGCACAGAGAAGGTGCTAGCAGGGAATTCTCTGCCTGCTTTTCCCCAGTGCTCTGCAAGCTCTAAAGGACAACATAAAATCTGGGGCTCTGTGCTTTCTTTGTTCTGAACAAGTGTTACTGTTTTCTGCACAAAAGTGATTCTGCGAAGCAATGTGAAGACTTCTGTTTCCCAGGCACAGAGAATGTGCTAGCAGGGAATTCTCTGCCTGCTTTTCCCCAGTGCTCTGCAAGCTCTCCAGGACAACATAAAATCTGGGGCTCTGTGCTTTCTTTCGTCTGAACAAGTGTTACTGTTTTCTGCACAAAAGCGATTCTGCGAAGGAATGTGAACAGGCACAGAGAAGGTGCTAGCAGGGAATTCTCTGCCTGCCTTTCCCCAGTGCTCTGCAAGCTCTCCAGGACAACATAAAATCTGGGGCTCTGTGCTTTCTTTCGTTCTGAACAAGTGTTACTGTTTTCTGCACAAAAGCGATTCTGCGAAGCAATGGGAACACTTCTGTTTCCCAGGCACAGAGAAGGTGCTAGCAGGGAATTCTCTGACTGCCTTTCCCCAGTGCTCTGCAAGCTCTCCAGGACAACATAAAATCTGGGGCTCTGTGCTTTCTTTCGTCCGAACAAGTGTTACTGTTTTCTGCACAAAAGCGATTCTGCGAAGGAATGTGAACAGGCACAGAGAAGGTGCTAGCAGGGAATTCTCTGCCTGCCTTTCCCCAGTGCTCTGCAAGCTCTCCAGGACAACATAGAATCTGGGGCTCTGTGCTTTCTTTCGTTCTGAACAAGTGTTACTGTTTTCTGCACAAAAGCGATTCTGCGAAGCAATGGGAACACTTCTGTTTCCCAGGCACAGAGAAGGTGCTAGCAGGGAATTCTCTGCCTGCTTTTCCCCAGTGCTCTGCAAGCTCTCCAGGACAACATAAAATCTGGGGCTCTGTGCTTTCTTTCGTTCTGAACAAGTGTTACTGTTTTCTGCACAAAAGCGATTCTGCGAAGCAATGTGAACACTTCTGCTTCCCAGGCCCAGAGAAGGTGCTAGCAGGGAATTCTCTGCCTGCTTTTCCCCAGTGCTCTGCAAGCTCTCCAGGACAACATAAAATCTGGGGCTCTGTGCTTTTTTTCGTCTGAACAAGTGTTACTGTTTTCTGCACAAAAGCGATTCTGCGAAGCAATGTGAACACTTCTGTTTCCCAGGCACAGAGAAGGTGCTAGCAGGGAATTCTCTGACTGCCTTTCCCCAGTGCTCTGCAAGCTCTCCAGGACAACATAAAATCTGGGGCTCTGTGCTTTCTTTCGTTCTGAACAAGTGTTACTGTTTTCTGCACAAAAGCGATTCTGCGAAGCAATGTGAACACTTCTGTTTCCCAGGCCCAGAGAAGGTGCTAGCAGGGAATTCTCTGCCTGCTTTTCCCCAGTGCTCTGCAAGCTCTCCAGGACAACATAAAATCTGGGGCTCTGTGCTTTCTTTCGTTCTGAACAAGTGTTACTGTTTTCTGCACAAAAGCGATTCTGCAAAGGAATGTGAACAGGCACAGAGAAGGTGCTAGCAGGGAATTCTCTGCCTGCCTTTCCCCAGTGCTCTGCAAGCTCTCCAGGACAACATAAAATCTGGGGCTCTGTGCTTTCTTTCGTTCTGAACAAGTGTTACTGTTTTCTGCACAAAAGCGATTCTGCGAAGCAATGGGAACACTTCTGTTTCCCAGGCACAGAGAAGGTGCTAGCAGGGAATTCTCTGCCTGCTTTTCCCCAGTGCTCTGCAAGCTCTAAAGGACAACATAAAATCTGGGGCTCTGTGCTTTCTTTGTTCTGAACAAGTGTTACTGTTTTCTGCACAAAAGTGATTCTGCGAAGCAATGTGAAGACTTCTGTTTCCCAGGCACAGAGAATGTGCTAGCAGGGAATTCTCTGCCTGCTTTTCCCCAGTGCTCTGCAAGCTCTCCAGGACAACATAAAATCTGGGGCTCTGTGCTTTCTTTCGTCTGAACAAGTGTTACTGTTTTCTGCACAAAAGCGATTCTGCGAAGCAATGTGAACAGGCACAGAGAAGGTGCTAGCAGGGAATTCTCTGCCTGCCTTTCCCCAGTGCTCTGCAAGCTCTCCAGGACAACATAAAATCTGGGACTCTGTGCTTTCTTTCGTTCTGAAAAGTGTTACTGTTTTCTGCACAAAAGCGATTCTGCGAAGCAATGTGAACACTTCTGTTTCCCAGGCACAGAGAAGGTGCTAGCAGGGAATTCTCTGACTGCCTTTCCCCAGTGCTCTGCAAGCTCTCCAGGACAACATAAAATCTGGGGCTCTGTGCTTTCTTTCGTCCGAACAAGTGTTACTGTTTTCTGCACAAAAGCGATTCTGCGAAGGAATGTGAACAGGCACAGAGAAGGTGCTAGCAGGGAATTCTCTGCCTGCCTTTCCCCAGTGCTCTGCAAGCTCTCCAGGACAACATAAAATCTGGGGCTCTGTGCTTTCTTTCGTTCTGAACAAGTGTTACTGTTTTCTGCACAAAAGCGATTCTGCGAAGCAATGGGAACACTTCTGTTTCCCAGGCACAGAGAAGGTGCTAGCAGGGAATTCTCTGTCTGCTTTTCCCCAGTGCTCTGCAAGCTCTAAAGGACAACATAAAATCTGGGGCTCTGTGCTTTCTTTGTTCTGAACAAGTGTTACTGTTTTCTGCACAAAAGTGATTCTGCGAAGCAATGTGAACAGGCACAAAGAAGGTGCTAGCAGGGAATTCTCTGCCTGCCTTTCCCCAGTGCTCTGCAAGCTCTCCAGCACAACATAAAATCTGGGGCTCTGTGCTTTCTTTCGTCTGAACAAGTGTTACTGTTTTCTGCACAAAAGTGATTCTGCGAAGCAATGTGAACACTTCTGCTTCCCAGGCACAGAGAAGGTGCTAGCAGGGAATTCTCTGCCTGCTTTTCCCCAGTGCTCTGCAAGCTCTCCAGGACAACATAAAATCTGGGGCTCTGTGCTTTCTTTCGTTCTGAACAAGTGTTACTGTTTTCTGCACAAAAGCGATTCTTGCGAAGCAATGTGAACAGGCACAGAGAAGGTGCTAGCAGGGAATTCTCTGCCTGCTTTTCCCCAGTGCTCTGCAAGCTGTCCAGGACAACATAAAATCTGGGGCTCTGTGCTTTCTTTCGTTCTGAACAAGTGTTACTGTTTTCTGCACAAAAGCGATTCTGCGAAGCAATGTGAACACTTCTGCTTCCCAGGCACAGAGAAGGTGCTAGCAGGGAATTCTCTGCCTGCTTTTCCCCAGTGCTCTGCAAGCTGTCCAGGACAACATAAAATCTGGGGCTCTGTGCTTTCTTTCGTTCTGAACAAGTGTTACTGTTTTCTGCACAAAAGCGATTCTGCGAAGCAATGTGAACACTTCTGCTTCCCAGGCACAGAGAAGGTGCTAGCAGGGAATTCTCTGCCTGCTTTTCCCCAGTGCTCTGCAAGCTCTCCAGGACAACATAAAATCTGGGGCTCTGTGCTTTCTTTCGTTCTGAACAAGTGTTACTGTTTTCTGCACAAAAGCGATTCTGCGAAGCAATGTGAACACTTCTGCTTCCCAGGCACAGAGAAGGTGCTAGCAGGGAATTCTCTGCCTGCTTTTCCCCAGTGCTCTGCAAGCTCTCCAGGACAACATAAAATCTGGGGCTCTGTGCTTTCTTTCGTTCTGAACAAGTGTTACTGTTTTCTGCACAAAAGCGATTCTGCGAAGCAATGTGAACACTTCTGTTTCCCAGGCACAGAGAAGGTGCTAGCAGGAAATTCTCTGCCTGCCTTTCCCCAGTGCTCTGCAAGCTCTCCAGGACAACATAGTATCTGGGGCTCTGTGCTTTCTTTTGTTCTGAACAAGTGTTAGTGTTTTCTGCACAAAAGCGATTCTGCGAAGCAATGTGAACACTTCTGCTTCCCAGGCACAGAGAAGGTGCTAGCAGGGAATTCTCTGCCTGCTTTTCCCCAGTGCTCTGCAAGCTCTCCAGGACAACATAAAATCTGGGGCTCTGTGCTTTTTTTCGTCTGAACAAGTGTTACTGTTTTCTGCACAAAAGCGATTCTGCGAAGCAATGTGAACAGGCACAAAATAGGTGCTAGCAGGGAATTCTCTGCCTGCCTTTCCCCAGTGCTCTGCAAGCTCTCCAGGACAACATAGAATCTGGGGCTCTGTGCTTTCTTTCGTTCTGAACAAGTGTTACTGTGTTCTGCACAAAAGCGATTCTGCGAAGCAATGGGAACACTTCTGTTTCCCAGGCACAGAGAAGGTGCTAGCAGGGAATTCTCTGCCTGCTTTTCCCCAGTGCTCTGCAAGCTCTCCAGGACAACATAAAATCTGGGGCTCTGTGCTTTCTTTCGTTCTGAACAAGTGTTACTGTTTTCTGCACAAAAGCGATTCTGCGAAGCAATGTGAACACTTCTGCTTCCCAGGCACAGAGAAGGTGCTAGCAGGGAATTCTCTGCCTGCCTTTCCCTAGTGCTCTGCAAGCTCTCCAGGACAACATAAAATCTGGGGCTCTGTGCTTTCTTTTGTTCTGAACAAGTGTTATTGTTTTCTGCACAAAAGCGATTCTGCGAAGCAATGTGAAGACTTCTGCTTCCCAGGCACAGAGACGGTGCTAGCAGGGAATTCTCTGCCTGCCTTTCCCCAGTGCTCTGCAAGCTCTCCAGGACAACATAAAATCTGGGGCTCTGTGCTTTCTTTCGTCTGAACAAGTGTTACTGTTTTCTGCACAAAAGCGATTCTGCGAAGCAATGTGAACAGGCACAGAGAAGGTGCTAGCAGGGAATTCTCTGCCTGCCTTTCCCCAGTGCTCTGCAAGCTCTCCAGGACAACATAAAATCTGGGGCTCTGTGCTTTCTTTCATTCTGAACAAGTGTTACTGTTTTCTGCACAAAAGCGATTCTGCGAAGCAATGTGAACACTTCTGTTTCCCAGGCACAGAGAAGGTGCTAGCAGGGAATTCTCTGCCTGCTTTTCCCCAGTGCTCTGCAAGCTCTCCAGGACAACATAAAATCTGGGGCTCTGTGCTTTCTTTTGTTCTGAACAAGTGTTACTGTTTTCTGCACAAAAGCGATTCTGCCAAGCAATGTGAACACTTCTGCTTCCCAGGCACAGAGAAGGTGCTAGCAGGGAATTCTCTGCCTGCTTTTCCCCAGTGCTCTGCAAGCTCTCCAGGACAACATAAAATCTGGGGCTCTGTGCTTTCTTTCGTTCTGAACAAGTGTTACTGTTTTCTGCACAAATGTGATTCTGCGAAGCAATGGGAACACTTCTGTTTCCCAGGCACAGAGAAGGTGCTAGGAGGGTATTCTCTGCCTGCTTTTCCCCAGTGCTCTGCAAGCTCTCCAGGACAACATAAAATCTGGGGCTCTGTGCTTTTTTTCGTCTGAACAAGTGTTACTGTTTTCTGCACAAAAGCGATTCTGCGAAGCAATGTGAACAGGCACAGAGAAGGTGCTAGCAGGGAATTCTCTGCCTGCCTTTCCCCAGTGCTCTGCAAGCTCTCCAGGACAACATAAAATCTGGGGCTCTGTGCTTTCTTTCGTTCTGAACAAGTGTTACTGTTTTCTGCACAAAAGCGATTCTGCGAAGCAATGGGAACACTGCTGCTTCCGAGGCACAGAGAAGGTGCTAGCAGGGAATTCTCTGCCTGCTTTTCCCCAGTGCTCTGCAAGCTCTCCAGGACAACAGCAAATCTGGGACTCTGTGCTTTCTTTCGTTCTGAACAAGTGTTACTGTTTTCTGCACAAAAGCGATTCTGCGAAGCAATGGGAACACTTCTGCTTCCCAGGCACAGAGAAGGTGCTAGCAGGGAATTCTCTGCCTGCTTTTCCCCAGTGCTCTGCAAGCTCTCCAGGACAACATAAAATCTGGGGCTCTGTGCTTTCTTTCGTTCTGAACAAGTGTTACTGTTTTCTGCACAAAAGCGATTCTGCGAAGCAATGGGAACACTTCTGTTTCCCAGGCACAGAGAAGGTGCTAGCAGGGAATTCTCTGCCTGCTTTTCCCCAGTGCTCTGCAAGCTCTCCAGGACAACATAGAATCTGGGGCTCTGTGCTTTCTTTCGTTCTGAACAAGTGTTACTGTTTTCTGCACAAAAGCGATTCTGCGAAGCAATGTGAACAGGCACAGAGAAGGTGCTAGCAGGGAATTCTCTGCCTGCTTTTCCCCAGTGCTCTGCAAGCTCTCCAGGACAACATAAAATCTGGGGCTCTGTGCTTTCTTTCGTTCTGAACAAGTGTTACTGTTTTCTGCACAAAAGCGATTCTGCGAAGCAATGTGAACAGGCACAGAGAAGGTGCTAGCAGGGAATTCTCTGCCTGCCTTTCCCCAGTGCTCTGCAAGCTCTCCAGGACAACATAGAATCTGGGGCTCTGTGCTTTCTTTCGTTCTGAACAAGTGTTACTGTTTTCTGCACAAAAGCGATTCTGCGAAGCAATGGGAACACTTCTGTTTCCCAGGCACAGAGAAGGTGCTAGCAGGGAATTCTCTGCCTGCTTTTCCCCAGTGCTCTGCAAGCTCTCCAGGACAACATAAAATCTGGGGCTCTGTGCTTTCTTTCGTTCTGAACAAGTGTTACTGTTTTCTGCACAAAAGCGATTCTGCGAAGCAATGTGAACACTTCTGCTTCCCAGGCCCAGAGAAGGTGCTAGCAGGGAATTCTCTGCCTGCTTTTCCCCAGTGTTCTGCAAGCTCTCCAGGACAACATAAAATCTGGGGCTCTGTGCTTTCTTTCGTTCTGAACAAGTGTTACTGTTTTCTGCACAAAAGCGATTCTTGCGAAGCAATGTGAACAGGCACAGAGAAGGTGCTAGCAGGGAATTCTCTGCCTGCTTTTCCCCAGTGCTCTGCAAGCTGTCCAGGACAACATAAAATCTGGGGCTCTGTGCTTTCTTTCGTTCTGAACAAGTGTTACTGTTTTCTGCACAAAAGCGATTCTGCAAAGCAATGTGAACACTTCTGCTTCCCAGGCACAGAGAAGGTGCTAGCAGGGAATTCTCTGCCTGCTTTTCCCCAGTGCTCTGCAAGCTCTCCAGGACAACATAAAATCTGGGGCTCTGTGCTTTCTTTCGTTCTGAACAAGTGTTACTGTTTTCTGCACAAAAGCGATTCTGCCAAGCAATGTGAACACTTCTGCTTCCCAGGCACAGAGAAGGTGCTAGCAGGGAATTCTCTGCCTGCTTTTCCCCAGTGCTCTGCAAGCTCTCCAGGACAACATAAAATCTGGGGCTCTGTGCTTTCTTTCATTCTGAACAAGTGTTACTGTTTTCTGCACAAAAGCGATTCTGCGAAGCAATGTGAACACTTCTGTTTCCCAGGCACAGAGAAGGTGCTAGCAGGAAATTCTCTGCCTGCCTTTCCCCAGTGCTCTGCAAGCTCTCCAGGACAACATAGTATCTGGGGCTCTGTGCTTTCTTTTGTTCTGAACAAGTGTTAGTGTTTTCTGCACAAAAGCGATTCTGCGAAGCAATGTGAACACTTCTGCTTCCCAGGCACAGAGAAGGTGCTAGCAGGGAATTCTCTGCCTGCTTTTCCCCAGTGCTCTGCAAGCTCTCCAGGACAACATAAAATCTGGGGCTCTGTGCTTTTTTTCGTCTGAACAAGTGTTACTGTTTTCTGCACAAAAGCGATTCTGCGAAGCAATGTGAACAGGCACAAAATAGGTGCTAGCAGGGAATTCTCTGCCTGCCTTTCCCCAGTGCTCTGCAAGCTCTCCAGGACAACATAGAATCTGGGGCTCTGTGCTTTCTTTCGTTCTGAACAAGTGTTACTGTGTTCTGCACAAAAGCGATTCTGCGAAGCAATGGGAACACTTCTGTTTCCCAGGCACAGAGAAGGTGCTAGCAGGGAATTCTCTGCCTGCTTTTCCCCAGTGCTCTGCAAGCTCTCCAGGACAACATAAAATCTGGGGCTCTGTGCTTTCTTTCGTTCTGAACAAGTGTTACTGTTTTCTGCACAAAAGCGATTCTGCGAAGCAATGTGAACACTTCTGCTTCCCAAGCACAGAGAAGGTGCTAGCAGGGAATTCTCTGCCTGCCTTTCCCTAGTGCTCTGCAAGCTCTCCAGGACAACATAAAATCTGGGGCTCTGTGCTTTCTTTTGTTCTGAACAAGTGTTATTGTTTTCTGCACAAAAGCGATTCTGCGAAGCAATGTGAAGACTTCTGCTTCCCAGGCACAGAGACGGTGCTAGCAGGGAATTCTCTGCCTGCCTTTCCCCAGTGCTCTGCAAGCTCTCCAGGACAACATAAAATCTGGGGCTCTGTGCTTTCTTTCGTCTGAACAAGTGTTACTGTTTTCTGCACAAAAGCGATTCTGCGAAGCAATGTGAACAGGCACAGAGAAGGTGCTAGCAGGGAATTCTCTGCCTGCCTTTCCCCAGTGCTCTGCAAGCTCTCCAGGACAACATAAAATCTGGGGCTCTGTGCTTTCTTTCATTCTGAACAAGTGTTATTGTTTTCTGCACAAAAGCGATTCTGCGAAGCAATGTGAACACTTCTGTTTCCCAGGCACAGAGAAGGTGCTAGCAGGGAATTCTCTGCCTGCTTTTCCCCAGTGCTCTGCAAGCTCTCCAGGACAACATAAAATCTGGGGCTCTGTGCTTTCTTTTGTTCTGAACAAGTGTTACTGTTTTCTGCACAAAAGCGATTCTGCGAAGCAATGTGAACACTTCTGCTTCCCAGGCACAGAGAAGGTGCTAGCAGGGAATTCTCTGCCTGCTTTTCCCCAGTGCTCTGCAAGCTCTCCAGGACAACATAAAATCTGGGGCTCTGTGCTTTCTTTCGTTCTGAACAAGTGTTACTGTTTTCTGCACAAAAGCGATTCTGCGAAGCAATGGGAACAGGCACAGAGAAGGTGCTAGCAGGGAATTCTCTGCCTGCTTTTCCCCAGTGCTCTGCAAGCTCTCCAGGACAACATAAAATCTGGGGCTCTGTGCTTTCTTTCGTTCTGAACAAGTGTTACTGTTTTCTGCACAAATGTGATTCTGCGAAGCAATGGGAACACTTCTGTTTCCCAGGCACAGAGAAGGTGCTAGGAGGGAATTCTCTGCCTGCTTTTCCCCAGTGCTCTGCAAGCTCTCCAGGACAACATAAAATCTGGGGCTCTGTGCTTTTTTTCGTCTGAACAAGTGTTACTGTTTTCTGCACAAAAGCGATTCTGCGAAGCAATGTGAACAGGCACAGAGAAGGTGCTAGCAGGGAATTCTCTGCCTGCCTTTCCCCAGTGCTCTGCAAGCTCTCCAGGACAACATAAAATCTGGGGCTCTGTGCTTTCTTTCGTTCTGAACAAGTGTTACTGTTTTCTGCACAAAAGCGATTCTGCGAAGCAATGGGAACACTGCTGCTTCCGAGGCACAGAGAAGGTGCTAGCAGGGAATTCTCTGCCTGCTTTTCCCCAGTGCTCTGCAAGCTCTCCAGGACAACATAAAATCTGGGGCTCTGTGCTTTCTTTCGTTCTGAACAAGTGTTACTGTTTTCTGCACAAAAGCGATTCTGCGAAGCAATGTGAACACTTCTGCTTCCCAGGCACAGAGAAGGTGCTAGCAGGGAATTCTCTGCCTGCCTTTCCCTAGTGCTCTGCAAGCTCTCCAGGACAACATAAAATCTGGGGCTCTGTGCTTTCTTTTGTTCTGAACAAGTGTTATTGTTTTCTGCACAAAAGCGATTCTGCGAAGCAATGTGAAGACTTCTGCTTCCCAGGCACAGAGACGGTGCTAGCAGGGAATTCTCTGCCTGCCTTTCCCCAGTGCTCTGCAAGCTCTCCAGGACAACATAAAATCTGGGGCTCTGTGCTTTCTTTCGTCTGAACAAGTGTTACTGTTTTCTGCACAAAAGCGATTCTGCGAAGCAATGTGAACAGGCACAGAGAAGGTGCTAGCAGGGAATTCTCTGCCTGCCTTTCCCCAGTGCTCTGCAAGCTCTCCAGGACAACATAAAATCTGGGGCTCTGTGCTTTCTTTCATTCTGAACAAGTGTTACTGTTTTCTGCACAAAAGTGATTCTGCGAAGCAATGTGAACACTTCTGTTTCCCAGGCACAGAGAAGGTGCTAGCAGGGAATTCTCTGCCTGCTTTTCCCCAGTGCTCTGCAAGCTCTCCAGGACAACATAAAATCTGGGGCTCTGTGCTTTCTTTCGTCTGAACAAGTGTTACTGTTTTCTGCACAAAAGCGATTCTGCGAAGCAATGTGAACAGGCACAAAGAAGGTGCTAGCAGGGAATTCTCTGCCTGCCTTTCCCCAGTGCTCTGCAAGCTCTCCAGGACAACATAGAATCTGGGGCTCTGTGCTTTCTTTCGTTCTGAACAAGTGTTACTGTTTTCTGCACAAAAGCGATTCTGCGAAGCAATGGGAACACTTCTGCTTCCCAGGCACAGAGAAGGTGCTAGCAGGGAATTCTCTGCCTGCCTTTCCCCAGTGCTCTGCAAGCTCTCCAGGACAACATAAAATCTGGGGCTCTGTGCTTTCTTTCGTTCTGAACAAGTGTTACTGTTTTCTGCACAAAAGCGATTCTGCGAAGCAATGTGAACACTTCTGTTTCCCAGGCACAGAGAAGGTGCTAGCAGGGAATTCTCTGCCTGCCTTTCCCCAGTGCTCTGCAAGCTCTCCAGGACAACATAGAATCTGGGGCTCTGTGCTTTCTTTTGTTCTGAACAAGTGTTAGTGTTTTCTGCACAAAAGCGATTCTGCGAAGCAATGTGAACACTTCTGCTTCCCAGGCACAGAGAAGGTGCTAGCAGGGAATTCTCTGCCTTCCTTTCCCCAGTGCTCTGCAAGCTCTCCAGGACAACATAAAATCTGGGGCTCTGTGCTTTCTTTCGTCTGAACAAGTGTTACTGTTATCTGCACAAAAGCGATTCTGCGAAGCAATGTGAACACTTCTGTTTCCCAGGCACAGAGAAGGTGCTAGCAGGGAATTCTCTGCCTGCTTTTCCCCAGTGCTCTGCAAGCTCTCCAGGACAACATAGAATCTGGGGCTCTGTGCTTTCTTTCGTTCTGAACAAGTGTTACTGTTTTCTGCACAAAAGCGATTCTGCGAAGCAATGTGAACAGGCACAGAGAAGGTGCTAGCAGGGAATTCTCTGCCTGCCTTTCCCCAGTGCTCTGCAAGCTCTCCAGGACAACATAAAATCTGGGGCTCTGTGCTTTCTTTCATTCTGAACAAGTGTTACTGTTTTCTGCACAAAAGTGATTCTGCGAAGCAATGTGAACACTTCTGTTTCCCAGGCACAGAGAAGGTGCTAGCAGGGAATTCTCTGCCTGCTTTTCCCCAGTGCTCTGCAAGCTCTCCAGGACAACATAAAATCTGGGGCTCTGTGCTTTCTTTTGTTCTGAACAAGTGTTACTGTTTTCTGCACAAAAGCGATTCTGCGAAGCAATGTGAACACTTCTGCTTCCCAGGCACAGAGAAGGTGCTAGCAGGAAATTCTCTGCCTGCTTTTCCCCAGTGCTCTGCAAGCTCTCCAGGACAACATAAAATCTGGGGCTCTGTGCTTTCTTTCGTTCTGAACAAGTGTTACTGTTTTCTGCACAAAAGCGATTCTTGCGAAGCAATGTGAACAGGCACAGAGAAGGTGCTAGCAGGGAATTCTCTGCCTGCCTTTCCCCAGTGCTCTGCAAGCTCTCCAGGACAACATAAAATCTGGGGCTCTGTGCTTTCTTTCATTCTGAACAAGTGTTATTGTTTTCTGCACAAAAGCGATTCTGCGAAGCAATGTGAACACTTCTGTTTCCCAGGCACAGAGAAGGTGCTAGCAGGGAATTCTCTGCCTGCTTTTCCCCAGTGCTCTGCAAGCTCTCCAGGACAACATAAAATCTGGGGCTCTGTGCTTTCTTTTGTTCTGAACAAGTGTTACTGTTTTCTGCACAAAAGCGATTCTGCGAAGCAATGTGAACACTTCTGCTTCCCAGGCACAGAGAAGGTGCTAGCAGGGAATTCTCTGCCTGCTTTTCCCCAGTGCTCTGCAAGCTCTCCAGGACAACATAAAATCTGGGGCTCTGTGCTTTCTTTCGTTCTGAACAAGTGTTACTGTTTTCTGCACAAAAGCGATTCTGCGAAGCAATGGGAACAGGCACAGAGAAGGTGCTAGCAGGGAATTCTCTGCCTGCTTTTCCCCAGTGCTCTGCAAGCTCTCCAGGACAACATAAAATCTGGGGCTCTGTGCTTTCTTTCGTTCTGAACAAGTGTTACTGTTTTCTGCACAAATGTGATTCTGCGAAGCAATGGGAACACTTCTGTTTCCCAGGCACAGAGAAGGTGCTAGGAGGGAATTCTCTGCCTGCTTTTCCCCAGTGCTCTGCAAGCTCTCCAGGACAACATAAAATCTGGGGCTCTGTGCTTTTTTTCGTCTGAACAAGTGTTACTGTTTTCTGCACAAAAGCGATTCTGCGAAGCAATGTGAACAGGCACAGAGAAGGTGCTAGCAGGGAATTCTCTGCCTGCCTTTCCCCAGTGCTCTGCAAGCTCTCCAGGACAACATAAAATCTGGGGCTCTGTGCTTTCTTTCGTTCTGAACAAGTGTTACTGTTTTCTGCACAAAAGCGATTCTGCGAAGCAATGGGAACACTGCTGCTTCCGAGGCACAGAGAAGGTGCTAGCAGGGAATTCTCTGCCTGCTTTTCCCCAGTGCTCTGCAAGCTCTCCAGGACAACAGCAAATCTGGGACTCTGTGCTTTCTTTCGTTCTGAACAAGTGTTACTGTTTTCTGCACAAAAGCGATTCTGCGAAGCAATGTGAACACTTCTGCTTCCCAGGCACAGAGAAGGTGCTAGCAGGGAATTCTCTGCCTGCTTTTCCCCAGTGCTCTGCAAGCTCTCCAGGACAACATAAAATCTGGGGCTCTGTGCTTTCTTTCGTTCTGAACAAGTGTTACTGTTTTCTGCACAAAAGCGATTCTGCGAAGCAATGTGAACAGGCACAGAGAAGGTGCTAGCAGGGAATTCTCTGCCTGCTTTTCCCCAGTGCTCTGCAAGCTCTCCAGGACAACATAAAATCTGGGGCTCTGTGCTTTCTTTCGTTCTGAACAAGTGTTATTGTTTTCTGCACAAAAGCGATTCTGCGAAGCAATGTGAACAGGCACAGAGAAGGTGCTAGCAGGGAATTCTCTGCCTGCCTTTCCCCAGTGCTCTGCAAGCTCTCCAGGACAACATAGAATCTGGGGCTCTGTGCTTTCTTTCGTTCTGAACAAGTGTTACTGTTTTCTGCACAAAAGCGATTCTGCGAAGCAATGGGAACACTTCTGTTTCCCAGGCACAGAGAAGGTGCTAGCAGGGAATTCTCTGCCTGCTTTTCCCCAGTGCTCTGCAAGCTCTCCAGGACAACATAAAATCTGGGGCTCTGTGCTTTCTTTCGTTCTGAACAAGTGTTACTGTTTTCTGCACAAAAGCGATTCTGCGAAGCAATGTGAACACTTCTGCTTCCCAGGCCCAGAGAAGGTGCTAGCAGGGAATTCTCTGCCTGCTTTTCCCCAGTGTTCTGCAAGCTCTCCAGGACAACATAAAATCTGGGGCTCTGTGCTTTCTTTCATTCTGAACAAGTGTTACTGTTTTCTGCACAAAAGCGATTCTGCGAAGCAATGGGAACACTTCTGTTTCCCAGGCACAGAGAAGGTGCTAGCAGGGAATTCTCTGCCTGCTTTTCCCCAGTGCTCTGCAAGCTCTCCAGGACAACATAAAATCTGGGGCTCTGTGCTTTCTTTCGTTCTGAACAAGTGTTACTGTTTTCTGCACAAAAGCGATTCTGCAAAGGAATGTGAACAGGCACAGAGAAGGTGCTAGCAGGGAATTCTCTGCCTGCCTTTCCCCAGTGCTCTGCAAGCTCTCCAGGACAACATAAAATCTGGGGCTCTGTGCTTTCTTTCGTTCTGAACAAGTGTTACTGTTTTCTGCACAAAAGCGATTCTGCGAAGCAATGGGAACACTTCTGTTTCCCAGGCACAGAGAAGGTGCTAGCAGGGAATTCTCTGCCTGCTTTTCCCCAGTGCTCTGCAAGCTCTAAAGGACAACATAAAATCTGGGGCTCTGTGCTTTCTTTGTTCTGAACAAGTGTTACTGTTTTCTGCACAAAAGTGATTCTGCGAAGCAATGTGAAGACTTCTGTTTCCCAGGCACAGAGAATGTGCTAGCAGGGAATTCTCTGCCTGCTTTTCCCCAGTGCTCTGCAAGCTCTCCAGGACAACATAAAATCTGGGGCTCTGTGCTTTCTTTCGTCTGAACAAGTGTTACTGTTTTCTGCACAAAAGCGATTCTGCGAAGGAATGTGAACAGGCACAGAGAAGGTGCTAGCAGGGAATTCTCTGCCTGCCTTTCCCCAGTGCTCTGCAAGCTCTCCAGGACAACATAAAATCTGGGGCTCTGTGCTTTCTTTCGTTCTGAACAAGTGTTACTGTTTTCTGCACAAAAGCGATTCTGCGAAGCAATGGGAACACTTCTGTTTCCCAGGCACAGAGAAGGTGCTAGCAGGGAATTCTCTGACTGCCTTTCCCCAGTGCTCTGCAAGCTCTCCAGGACAACATAAAATCTGGGGCTCTGTGCTTTCTTTCGTCCGAACAAGTGTTACTGTTTTCTGCACAAAAGCGATTCTGCGAAGGAATGTGAACAGGCACAGAGAAGGTGCTAGCAGGGAATTCTCTGCCTGCCTTTCCCCAGTGCTCTGCAAGCTCTCCAGGACAACATAGAATCTGGGGCTCTGTGCTTTCTTTCGTTCTGAACAAGTGTTACTGTTTTCTGCACAAAAGCGATTCTGCGAAGCAATGGGAACACTTCTGTTTCCCAGGCACAGAGAAGGTGCTAGCAGGGAATTCTCTGCCTGCTTTTCCCCAGTGCTCTGCAAGCTCTCCAGGACAACATAAAATCTGGGGCTCTGTGCTTTCTTTCGTTCTGAACAAGTGTTACTGTTTTCTGCACAAAAGCGATTCTGCGAAGCAATGTGAACACTTCTGCTTCCCAGGCCCAGAGAAGGTGCTAGCAGGGAATTCTCTGCCTGCTTTTCCCCAGTGCTCTGCAAGCTCTCCAGGACAACATAAAATCTGGGGCTCTGTGCTTTTTTTCGTCTGAACAAGTGTTACTGTTTTCTGCACAAAAGCGATTCTGCGAAGCAATGTGAACACTTCTGTTTCCCAGGCACAGAGAAGGTGCTAGCAGGGAATTCTCTGACTGCCTTTCCCCAGTGCTCTGCAAGCTCTCCAGGACAACATAAAATCTGGGGCTCTGTGCTTTCTTTCGTTCTGAACAAGTGTTACTGTTTTCTGCACAAAAGCGATTCTGCGAAGCAATGTGAACACTTCTGTTTCCCAGGCCCAGAGAAGGTGCTAGCAGGGAATTCTCTGCCTGCTTTTCCCCAGTGCTCTGCAAGCTCTCCAGGACAACATAAAATCTGGGGCTCTGTGCTTTCTTTCGTTCTGAACAAGTGTTACTGTTTTCTGCACAAAAGCGATTCTGCAAAGGAATGTGAACAGGCACAGAGAAGGTGCTAGCAGGGAATTCTCTGCCTGCCTTTCCCCAGTGCTCTGCAAGCTCTCCAGGACAACATAAAATCTGGGGCTCTGTGCTTTCTTTCGTTCTGAACAAGTGTTACTGTTTTCTGCACAAAAGCGATTCTGCGAAGCAATGGGAACACTTCTGTTTCCCAGGCACAGAGAAGGTGCTAGCAGGGAATTCTCTGCCTGCTTTTCCCCAGTGCTCTGCAAGCTCTAAAGGACAACATAAAATCTGGGGCTCTGTGCTTTCTTTGTTCTGAACAAGTGTTACTGTTTTCTGCACAAAAGTGATTCTGCGAAGCAATGTGAAGACTTCTGTTTCCCAGGCACAGAGAATGTGCTAGCAGGGAATTCTCTGCCTGCTTTTCCCCAGTGCTCTGCAAGCTCTCCAGGACAACATAAAATCTGGGGCTCTGTGCTTTCTTTCGTCTGAACAAGTGTTACTGTTTTCTGCACAAAAGCGATTCTGCGAAGCAATGTGAACAGGCACAGAGAAGGTGCTAGCAGGGAATTCTCTGCCTGCCTTTCCCCAGTGCTCTGCAAGCTCTCCAGGACAACATAAAATCTGGGACTCTGTGCTTTCTTTCGTTCTGAAAAGTGTTACTGTTTTCTGCACAAAAGCGATTCTGCGAAGCAATGTGAACACTTCTGTTTCCCAGGCACAGAGAAGGTGCTAGCAGGGAATTCTCTGACTGCCTTTCCCCAGTGCTCTGCAAGCTCTCCAGGACAACATAAAATCTGGGGCTCTGTGCTTTCTTTCGTCCGAACAAGTGTTACTGTTTTCTGCACAAAAGCGATTCTGCGAAGGAATGTGAACAGGCACAGAGAAGGTGCTAGCAGGGAATTCTCTGCCTGCCTTTCCCCAGTGCTCTGCAAGCTCTCCAGGACAACATAAAATCTGGGGCTCTGTGCTTTCTTTCGTTCTGAACAAGTGTTACTGTTTTCTGCACAAAAGCGATTCTGCGAAGCAATGGGAACACTTCTGTTTCCCAGGCACAGAGAAGGTGCTAGCAGGGAATTCTCTGTCTGCTTTTCCCCAGTGCTCTGCAAGCTCTAAAGGACAACATAAAATCTGGGGCTCTGTGCTTTCTTTGTTCTGAACAAGTGTTACTGTTTTCTGCACAAAAGTGATTCTGCGAAGCAATGTGAACAGGCACAAAGAAGGTGCTAGCAGGGAATTCTCTGCCTGCCTTTCCCCAGTGCTCTGCAAGCTCTCCAGCACAACATAAAATCTGGGGCTCTGTGCTTTCTTTCGTCTGAACAAGTGTTACTGTTTTCTGCACAAAAGTGATTCTGCGAAGCAATGTGAACACTTCTGCTTCCCAGGCACAGAGAAGGTGCTAGCAGGGAATTCTCTGCCTGCTTTTCCCCAGTGCTCTGCAAGCTCTCCAGGACAACATAAAATCTGGGGCTCTGTGCTTTCTTTCGTTCTGAACAAGTGTTACTGTTTTCTGCACAAAAGCGATTCTTGCGAAGCAATGTGAACAGGCACAGAGAAGGTGCTAGCAGGGAATTCTCTGCCTGCTTTTCCCCAGTGCTCTGCAAGCTGTCCAGGACAACATAAAATCTGGGGCTCTGTGCTTTCTTTCGTTCTGAACAAGTGTTACTGTTTTCTGCACAAAAGCGATTCTGCGAAGCAATGTGAACACTTCTGCTTCCCAGGCACAGAGAAGGTGCTAGCAGGGAATTCTCTGCCTGCTTTTCCCCAGTGCTCTGCAAGCTGTCCAGGACAACATAAAATCTGGGGCTCTGTGCTTTCTTTCGTTCTGAACAAGTGTTACTGTTTTCTGCACAAAAGCGATTCTGCGAAGCAATGTGAACACTTCTGCTTCCCAGGCACAGAGAAGGTGCTAGCAGGGAATTCTCTGCCTGCTTTTCCCCAGTGCTCTGCAAGCTCTCCAGGACAACATAAAATCTGGGGCTCTGTGCTTTCTTTCGTTCTGAACAAGTGTTACTGTTTTCTGCACAAAAGCGATTCTGCGAACAATGTGAACACTTCTGCTTCCCAGGCACAGAGAAGGTGCTAGCAGGGAATTCTCTGCCTGCTTTTCCCCAGTGCTCTGCAAGCTCTCCAGGACAACATAAAATCTGGGGCTCTGTGCTTTCTTTCGTTCTGAACAAGTGTTACTGTTTTCTGCACAAAAGCGATTCTGCGAAGCAATGTGAACACTTCTGTTTCCCAGGCACAGAGAAGGTGCTAGCAGGAAATTCTCTGCCTGCCTTTCCCCAGTGCTCTGCAAGCTCTCCAGGACAACATAGTATCTGGGGCTCTGTGCTTTCTTTTGTTCTGAACAAGTGTTAGTGTTTTCTGCACAAAAGCGATTCTGCGAAGCAATGTGAACACTTCTGCTTCCCAGGCACAGAGAAGGTGCTAGCAGGGAATTCTCTGCCTGCTTTTCCCCAGTGCTCTGCAAGCTCTCCAGGACAACATAAAATCTGGGGCTCTGTGCTTTTTTTCGTCTGAACAAGTGTTACTGTTTTCTGCACAAAAGCGATTCTGCGAAGCAATGTGAACAGGCACAAAATAGGTGCTAGCAGGGAATTCTCTGCCTGCCTTTCCCCAGTGCTCTGCAAGCTCTCCAGGACAACATAGAATCTGGGGCTCTGTGCTTTCTTTCGTTCTGAACAAGTGTTACTGTGTTCTGCACAAAAGCGATTCTGCGAAGCAATGGGAACACTTCTGTTTCCCAGGCACAGAGAAGGTGCTAGCAGGGAATTCTCTGCCTGCTTTTCCCCAGTGCTCTGCAAGCTCTCCAGGACAACATAAAATCTGGGGCTCTGTGCTTTCTTTCGTTCTGAACAAGTGTTACTGTTTTCTGCACAAAAGCGATTCTGCGAAGCAATGTGAACACTTCTGCTTCCCAGGCACAGAGAAGGTGCTAGCAGGGAATTCTCTGCCTGCCTTTCCCTAGTGCTCTGCAAGCTCTCCAGGACAACATAAAATCTGGGGCTCTGTGCTTTCTTTTGTTCTGAACAAGTGTTATTGTTTTCTGCACAAAAGCGATTCTGCGAAGCAATGTGAAGACTTCTGCTTCCCAGGCACAGAGACGGTGCTAGCAGGGAATTCTCTGCCTGCCTTTCCCCAGTGCTCTGCAAGCTCTCCAGGACAACATAAAATCTGGGGCTCTGTGCTTTCTTTCGTCTGAACAAGTGTTACTGTTTTCTGCACAAAAGCGATTCTGCGAAGCAATGTGAACAGGCACAGAGAAGGTGCTAGCAGGGAATTCTCTGCCTGCCTTTCCCCAGTGCTCTGCAAGCTCTCCAGGACAACATAAAATCTGGGGCTCTGTGCTTTCTTTCATTCTGAACAAGTGTTACTGTTTTCTGCACAAAAGCGATTCTGCGAAGCAATGTGAACACTTCTGTTTCCCAGGCACAGAGAAGGTGCTAGCAGGGAATTCTCTGCCTGCTTTTCCCCAGTGCTCTGCAAGCTCTCCAGGACAACATAAAATCTGGGGCTCTGTGCTTTCTTTTGTTCTGAACAAGTGTTACTGTTTTCTGCACAAAAGCGATTCTGCCAAGCAATGTGAACACTTCTGCTTCCCAGGCACAGAGAAGGTGCTAGCAGGGAATTCTCTGCCTGCTTTTCCCCAGTGCTCTGCAAGCTCTCCAGGACAACATAAAATCTGGGGCTCTGTGCTTTCTTTCGTTCTGAACAAGTGTTACTGTTTTCTGCACAAAAGCGATTCTGCGAAGCAATGGGAACAGGCACAGAGAAGGTGCTAGCAGGGAATTCTCTGCCTGCTTTTCCCCAGTGCTCTGCAAGCTCTCCAGGACAACATAAAATCTGGGGCTCTGTGCTTTCTTTCGTTCTGAACAAGTGTTACTGTTTTCTGCACAAATGTGATTCTGCGAAGCAATGGGAACACTTCTGTTTCCCAGGCACAGAGAAGGTGCTAGGAGGGTATTCTCTGCCTGCTTTTCCCCAGTGCTCTGCAAGCTCTCCAGGACAACATAAAATCTGGGGCTCTGTGCTTTTTTTCGTCTGAACAAGTGTTACTGTTTTCTGCACAAAAGCGATTCTGCGAAGCAATGTGAACAGGCACAGAGAAGGTGCTAGCAGGGAATTCTCTGCCTGCCTTTCCCCAGTGCTCTGCAAGCTCTCCAGGACAACATAAAATCTGGGGCTCTGTGCTTTCTTTCGTTCTGAACAAGTGTTACTGTTTTCTGCACAAAAGCGATTCTGCGAAGCAATGGGAACACTGCTGCTTCCGAGGCACAGAGAAGGTGCTAGCAGGGAATTCTCTGCCTGCTTTTCCCCAGTGCTCTGCAAGCTCTCCAGGACAACAGCAAATCTGGGACTCTGTGCTTTCTTTCGTTCTGAACAAGTGTTACTGTTTTCTGCACAAAAGCGATTCTGCGAAGCAATGGGAACACTTCTGCTTCCCAGGCACAGAGAAGGTGCTAGCAGGGAATTCTCTGCCTGCTTTTCCCCAGTGCTCTGCAAGCTCTCCAGGACAACATAAAATCTGGGGCTCTGTGCTTTCTTTCGTTCTGAACAAGTGTTACTGTTTTCTGCACAAAAGCGATTCTGCGAAGCAATGGGAACACTTCTGTTTCCCAGGCACAGAGAAGGTGCTAGCAGGGAATTCTCTGCCTGCTTTTCCCCAGTGCTCTGCAAGCTCTCCAGGACAACATAGAATCTGGGGCTCTGTGCTTTCTTTCGTTCTGAACAAGTGTTACTGTTTTCTGCACAAAAGCGATTCTGCGAAGCAATGTGAACAGGCACAGAGAAGGTGCTAGCAGGGAATTCTCTGCCTGCTTTTCCCCAGTGCTCTGCAAGCTCTCCAGGACAACATAAAATCTGGGGCTCTGTGCTTTTTTTCGTCTGAACAAGTGTTACTGTTTTCTGCACAAAAGCGATTCTGCGAAGCAATGTGAACACTTCTGTTTCCCAGGCACAGAGAAGGTGCTAGCAGGGAATTCTCTGACTGCCTTTCCCCAGTGCTCTGCAAGCTCTCCAGGACAACATAAAATCTGGGGCTCTGTGCTTTCTTTCGTTCTGAACAAGTGTTACTGTTTTCTGCACAAAAGCGATTCTGCGAAGCAATGTGAACACTTCTGTTTCCCAGGCCCAGAGAAGGTGCTAGCAGGGAATTCTCTGCCTGCTTTTCCCCAGTGCTCTGCAAGCTCTCCAGGACAACATAAAATCTGGGGCTCTGTGCTTTCTTTCGTTCTGAACAAGTGTTACTGTTTTCTGCACAAAAGCGATTCTGCAAAGGAATGTGAACAGGCACAGAGAAGGTGCTAGCAGGGAATTCTCTGCCTGCCTTTCCCCAGTGCTCTGCAAGCTCTCCAGGACAACATAAAATCTGGGGCTCTGTGCTTTCTTTCGTTCTGAACAAGTGTTACTGTTTTCTGCACAAAAGCGATTCTGCGAAGCAATGGGAACACTTCTGTTTCCCAGGCACAGAGAAGGTGCTAGCAGGGAATTCTCTGCCTGCTTTTCCCCAGTGCTCTGCAAGCTCTAAAGGACAACATAAAATCTGGGGCTCTGTGCTTTCTTTGTTCTGAACAAGTGTTACTGTTTTCTGCACAAAAGTGATTCTGCGAAGCAATGTGAAGACTTCTGTTTCCCAGGCACAGAGAATGTGCTAGCAGGGAATTCTCTGCCTGCTTTTCCCCAGTGCTCTGCAAGCTCTCCAGGACAACATAAAATCTGGGGCTCTGTGCTTTCTTTCGTCTGAACAAGTGTTACTGTTTTCTGCACAAAAGCGATTCTGCGAAGCAATGTGAACAGGCACAGAGAAGGTGCTAGCAGGGAATTCTCTGCCTGCCTTTCCCCAGTGCTCTGCAAGCTCTCCAGGACAACATAAAATCTGGGACTCTGTGCTTTCTTTCGTTCTGAAAAGTGTTACTGTTTTCTGCACAAAAGCGATTCTGCGAAGCAATGTGAACACTTCTGTTTCCCAGGCACAGAGAAGGTGCTAGCAGGGAATTCTCTGACTGCCTTTCCCCAGTGCTCTGCAAGCTCTCCAGGACAACATAAAATCTGGGGCTCTGTGCTTTCTTTCGTCCGAACAAGTGTTACTGTTTTCTGCACAAAAGCGATTCTGCGAAGGAATGTGAACAGGCACAGAGAAGGTGCTAGCAGGGAATTCTCTGCCTGCCTTTCCCCAGTGCTCTGCAAGCTCTCCAGGACAACATAAAATCTGGGGCTCTGTGCTTTCTTTCGTTCTGAACAAGTGTTACTGTTTTCTGCACAAAAGCGATTCTGCGAAGCAATGGGAACACTTCTGTTTCCCAGGCACAGAGAAGGTGCTAGCAGGGAATTCTCTGTCTGCTTTTCCCCAGTGCTCTGCAAGCTCTAAAGGACAACATAAAATCTGGGGCTCTGTGCTTTCTTTGTTCTGAACAAGTGTTACTGTTTTCTGCACAAAAGTGATTCTGCGAAGCAATGTGAACAGGCACAAAGAAGGTGCTAGCAGGGAATTCTCTGCCTGCCTTTCCCCAGTGCTCTGCAAGCTCTCCAGCACAACATAAAATCTGGGGCTCTGTGCTTTCTTTCGTCTGAACAAGTGTTACTGTTTTCTGCACAAAAGTGATTCTGCGAAGCAATGTGAACACTTCTGCTTCCCAGGCACAGAGAAGGTGCTAGCAGGGAATTCTCTGCCTGCTTTTCCCCAGTGCTCTGCAAGCTCTCCAGGACAACATAAAATCTGGGGCTCTGTGCTTTCTTTCGTTCTGAACAAGTGTTACTGTTTTCTGCACAAAAGCGATTCTTGCGAAGCAATGTGAACAGGCACAGAGAAGGTGCTAGCAGGGAATTCTCTGCCTGCTTTTCCCCAGTGCTCTGCAAGCTGTCCAGGACAACATAAAATCTGGGGCTCTGTGCTTTCTTTCGTTCTGAACAAGTGTTACTGTTTTCTGCACAAAAGCGATTCTGCGAAGCAATGTGAACACTTCTGCTTCCCAGGCACAGAGAAGGTGCTAGCAGGGAATTCTCTGCCTGCTTTTCCCCAGTGCTCTGCAAGCTGTCCAGGACAACATAAAATCTGGGGCTCTGTGCTTTCTTTCGTTCTGAACAAGTGTTACTGTTTTCTGCACAAAAGCGATTCTGCGAAGCAATGTGAACACTTCTGCTTCCCAGGCACAGAGAAGGTGCTAGCAGGGAATTCTCTGCCTGCTTTTCCCCAGTGCTCTGCAAGCTCTCCAGGACAACATAAAATCTGGGGCTCTGTGCTTTCTTTCGTTCTGAACAAGTGTTACTGTTTTCTGCACAAAAGCGATTCTGCGAAGCAATGTGAACACTTCTGCTTCCCAGGCACAGAGAAGGTGCTAGCAGGGAATTCTCTGCCTGCTTTTCCCCAGTGCTCTGCAAGCTCTCCAGGACAACATAAAATCTGGGGCTCTGTGCTTTCTTTCGTTCTGAACAAGTGTTACTGTTTTCTGCACAAAAGCGATTCTGCGAAGCAATGTGAACACTTCTGTTTCCCAGGCACAGAGAAGGTGCTAGCAGGAAATTCTCTGCCTGCCTTTCCCCAGTGCTCTGCAAGCTCTCCAGGACAACATAGTATCTGGGGCTCTGTGCTTTCTTTTGTTCTGAACAAGTGTTAGTGTTTTCTGCACAAAAGCGATTCTGCGAAGCAATGTGAACACTTCTGCTTCCCAGGCACAGAGAAGGTGCTAGCAGGGAATTCTCTGCCTGCTTTTCCCCAGTGCTCTGCAAGCTCTCCAGGACAACATAAAATCTGGGGCTCTGTGCTTTTTTTCGTCTGAACAAGTGTTACTGTTTTCTGCACAAAAGCGATTCTGCGAAGCAATGTGAACAGGCACAAAATAGGTGCTAGCAGGGAATTCTCTGCCTGCCTTTCCCCAGTGCTCTGCAAGCTCTCCAGGACAACATAGAATCTGGGGCTCTGTGCTTTCTTTCGTTCTGAACAAGTGTTACTGTGTTCTGCACAAAAGCGATTCTGCGAAGCAATGGGAACACTTCTGTTTCCCAGGCACAGAGAAGGTGCTAGCAGGGAATTCTCTGCCTGCTTTTCCCCAGTGCTCTGCAAGCTCTCCAGGACAACATAAAATCTGGGGCTCTGTGCTTTCTTTCGTTCTGAACAAGTGTTACTGTTTTCTGCACAAAAGCGATTCTGCGAAGCAATGTGAACACTTCTGCTTCCCAGGCACAGAGAAGGTGCTAGCAGGGAATTCTCTGCCTGCCTTTCCCTAGTGCTCTGCAAGCTCTCCAGGACAACATAAAATCTGGGGCTCTGTGCTTTCTTTTGTTCTGAACAAGTGTTATTGTTTTCTGCACAAAAGCGATTCTGCGAAGCAATGTGAAGACTTCTGCTTCCCAGGCACAGAGACGGTGCTAGCAGGGAATTCTCTGCCTGCCTTTCCCCAGTGCTCTGCAAGCTCTCCAGGACAACATAAAATCTGGGGCTCTGTGCTTTCTTTCGTCTGAACAAGTGTTACTGTTTTCTGCACAAAAGCGATTCTGCGAAGCAATGTGAACAGGCACAGAGAAGGTGCTAGCAGGGAATTCTCTGCCTGCCTTTCCCCAGTGCTCTGCAAGCTCTCCAGGACAACATAAAATCTGGGGCTCTGTGCTTTCTTTCATTCTGAACAAGTGTTACTGTTTTCTGCACAAAAGCGATTCTGCGAAGCAATGTGAACACTTCTGTTTCCCAGGCACAGAGAAGGTGCTAGCAGGGAATTCTCTGCCTGCTTTTCCCCAGTGCTCTGCAAGCTCTCCAGGACAACATAAAATCTGGGGCTCTGTGCTTTCTTTTGTTCTGAACAAGTGTTACTGTTTTCTGCACAAAAGCGATTCTGCCAAGCAATGTGAACACTTCTGCTTCCCAGGCACAGAGAAGGTGCTAGCAGGGAATTCTCTGCCTGCTTTTCCCCAGTGCTCTGCAAGCTCTCCAGGACAACATAAAATCTGGGGCTCTGTGCTTTCTTTCGTTCTGAACAAGTGTTACTGTTTTCTGCACAAAAGCGATTCTGCGAAGCAATGGGAACAGGCACAGAGAAGGTGCTAGCAGGGAATTCTCTGCCTGCTTTTCCCCAGTGCTCTGCAAGCTCTCCAGGACAACATAAAATCTGGGGCTCTGTGCTTTCTTTCGTTCTGAACAAGTGTTACTGTTTTCTGCACAAATGTGATTCTGCGAAGCAATGGGAACACTTCTGTTTCCCAGGCACAGAGAAGGTGCTAGGAGGGTATTCTCTGCCTGCTTTTCCCCAGTGCTCTGCAAGCTCTCCAGGACAACATAAAATCTGGGGCTCTGTGCTTTTTTTCGTCTGAACAAGTGTTACTGTTTTCTGCACAAAAGCGATTCTGCGAAGCAATGTGAACAGGCACAGAGAAGGTGCTAGCAGGGAATTCTCTGCCTGCCTTTCCCCAGTGCTCTGCAAGCTCTCCAGGACAACATAAAATCTGGGGCTCTGTGCTTTCTTTCGTTCTGAACAAGTGTTACTGTTTTCTGCACAAAAGCGATTCTGCGAAGCAATGGGAACACTGCTGCTTCCGAGGCACAGAGAAGGTGCTAGCAGGGAATTCTCTGCCTGCTTTTCCCCAGTGCTCTGCAAGCTCTCCAGGACAACAGCAAATCTGGGACTCTGTGCTTTCTTTCGTTCTGAACAAGTGTTACTGTTTTCTGCACAAAAGCGATTCTGCGAAGCAATGGGAACACTTCTGCTTCCCAGGCACAGAGAAGGTGCTAGCAGGGAATTCTCTGCCTGCTTTTCCCCAGTGCTCTGCAAGCTCTCCAGGACAACATAAAATCTGGGGCTCTGTGCTTTCTTTCGTTCTGAACAAGTGTTACTGTTTTCTGCACAAAAGCGATTCTGCGAAGCAATGGGAACACTTCTGTTTCCCAGGCACAGAGAAGGTGCTAGCAGGGAATTCTCTGCCTGCTTTTCCCCAGTGCTCTGCAAGCTCTCCAGGACAACATAGAATCTGGGGCTCTGTGCTTTCTTTCGTTCTGAACAAGTGTTACTGTTTTCTGCACAAAAGCGATTCTGCGAAGCAATGTGAACAGGCACAGAGAAGGTGCTAGCAGGGAATTCTCTGCCTGCTTTTCCCCAGTGCTCTGCAAGCTCTCCAGGACAACATAAAATCTGGGGCTCTGTGCTTTCTTTCGTTCTGAACAAGTGTTACTGTTTTCTGCACAAAAGCGATTCTGCGAAGCAATGTGAACAGGCACAGAGAAGGTGCTAGCAGGGAATTCTCTGCCTGCCTTTCCCCAGTGCTCTGCAAGCTCTCCAGGACAACATAGAATCTGGGGCTCTGTGCTTTCTTTCGTTCTGAACAAGTGTTACTGTTTTCTGCACAAAAGCGATTCTGCGAAGCAATGGGAACACTTCTGTTTCCCAGGCACAGAGAAGGTGCTAGCAGGGAATTCTCTGCCTGCTTTTCCCCAGTGCTCTGCAAGCTCTCCAGGACAACATAAAATCTGGGGCTCTGTGCTTTCTTTCGTTCTGAACAAGTGTTACTGTTTTCTGCACAAAAGC
This sequence comes from Strix uralensis, assembly GCF_047716275.1. Taxonomy (NCBI): domain Eukaryota; kingdom Metazoa; phylum Chordata; class Aves; order Strigiformes; family Strigidae; genus Strix; species Strix uralensis. Next base: position 409,100 of record NW_027436748.1, on the reverse strand, counting down.
GATTCTGCGAAGCAATGTGAACACTTCTGCTTCCCAGGCCCAGAGAAGGTGCTAGCAGGGAATTCTCTGCCTGCTTTTCCCCAGTGTTCTGCAAGCTCTCCAGGACAACATAAAATCTGGGGCTCTGTGCTTTCTTTCGTTCTGAACAAGTGTTACTGTTTTCTGCACAAAAGCGATTCTTGCGAAGCAATGTGAACAGGCACAGAGAAGGTGCTAGCAGGGAATTCTCTGCCTGCTTTTCCCCAGTGCTCTGCAAGCTGTCCAGGACAACATAAAATCTGGGGCTCTGTGCTTTCTTTCGTTCTGAACAAGTGTTACTGTTTTCTGCACAAAAGCGATTCTGCAAAGCAATGTGAACACTTCTGCTTCCCAGGCACAGAGAAGGTGCTAGCAGGGAATTCTCTGCCTGCTTTTCCCCAGTGCTCTGCAAGCTCTCCAGGACAACATAAAATCTGGGGCTCTGTGCTTTCTTTCGTTCTGAACAAGTGTTACTGTTTTCTGCACAAAAGCGATTCTGCCAAGCAATGTGAACACTTCTGCTTCCCAGGCACAGAGAAGGTGCTAGCAGGGAATTCTCTGCCTGCTTTTCCCCAGTGCTCTGCAAGCTCTCCAGGACAACATAAAATCTGGGGCTCTGTGCTTTCTTTCATTCTGAACAAGTGTTACTGTTTTCTGCACAAAAGCGATTCTGCGAAGCAATGTGAACACTTCTGTTTCCCAGGCACAGAGAAGGTGCTAGCAGGAAATTCTCTGCCTGCCTTTCCCCAGTGCTCTGCAAGCTCTCCAGGACAACATAGTATCTGGGGCTCTGTGCTTTCTTTTGTTCTGAACAAGTGTTAGTGTTTTCTGCACAAAAGCGATTCTGCGAAGCAATGTGAACACTTCTGCTTCCCAGGCACAGAGAAGGTGCTAGCAGGGAATTCTCTGCCTGCTTTTCCCCAGTGCTCTGCAAGCTCTCCAGGACAACATAAAATCTGGGGCTCTGTGCTTTTTTTCGTCTGAACAAGTGTTACTGTTTTCTGCACAAAAGCGATTCTGCGAAGCAATGTGAACAGGCACAAAATAGGTGCTAGCAGGGAATTCTCTGCCTGCCTTTCCCCAGTGCTCTGCAAGCTCTCCAGGACAACATAGAATCTGGGGCTCTGTGCTTTCTTTCGTTCTGAACAAGTGTTACTGTGTTCTGCACAAAAGCGATTCTGCGAAGCAATGGGAACACTTCTGTTTCCCAGGCACAGAGAAGGTGCTAGCAGGGAATTCTCTGCCTGCTTTTCCCCAGTGCTCTGCAAGCTCTCCAGGACAACATAAAATCTGGGGCTCTGTGCTTTCTTTCGTTCTGAACAAGTGTTACTGTTTTCTGCACAAAAGCGATTCTGCGAAGCAATGTGAACACTTCTGCTTCCCAAGCACAGAGAAGGTGCTAGCAGGGAATTCTCTGCCTGCCTTTCCCTAGTGCTCTGCAAGCTCTCCAGGACAACATAAAATCTGGGGCTCTGTGCTTTCTTTTGTTCTGAACAAGTGTTATTGTTTTCTGCACAAAAGCGATTCTGCGAAGCAATGTGAAGACTTCTGCTTCCCAGGCACAGAGACGGTGCTAGCAGGGAATTCTCTGCCTGCCTTTCCCCAGTGCTCTGCAAGCTCTCCAGGACAACATAAAATCTGGGGCTCTGTGCTTTCTTTCGTCTGAACAAGTGTTACTGTTTTCTGCACAAAAGCGATTCTGCGAAGCAATGTGAACAGGCACAGAGAAGGTGCTAGCAGGGAATTCTCTGCCTGCCTTTCCCCAGTGCTCTGCAAGCTCTCCAGGACAACATAAAATCTGGGGCTCTGTGCTTTCTTTCATTCTGAACAAGTGTTATTGTTTTCTGCACAAAAGCGATTCTGCGAAGCAATGTGAACACTTCTGTTTCCCAGGCACAGAGAAGGTGCTAGCAGGGAATTCTCTGCCTGCTTTTCCCCAGTGCTCTGCAAGCTCTCCAGGACAACATAAAATCTGGGGCTCTGTGCTTTCTTTTGTTCTGAACAAGTGTTACTGTTTTCTGCACAAAAGCGATTCTGCGAAGCAATGTGAACACTTCTGCTTCCCAGGCACAGAGAAGGTGCTAGCAGGGAATTCTCTGCCTGCTTTTCCCCAGTGCTCTGCAAGCTCTCCAGGACAACATAAAATCTGGGGCTCTGTGCTTTCTTTCGTTCTGAACAAGTGTTACTGTTTTCTGCACAAAAGCGATTCTGCGAAGCAATGGGAACAGGCACAGAGAAGGTGCTAGCAGGGAATTCTCTGCCTGCTTTTCCCCAGTGCTCTGCAAGCTCTCCAGGACAACATAAAATCTGGGGCTCTGTGCTTTCTTTCGTTCTGAACAAGTGTTACTGTTTTCTGCACAAATGTGATTCTGCGAAGCAATGGGAACACTTCTGTTTCCCAGGCACAGAGAAGGTGCTAGGAGGGAATTCTCTGCCTGCCTTTCCCCAGTGCTCTGCAAGCTCTCCAGGACAACATAAAATCTGGGGCTCTGTGCTTTTTTTCGTCTGAACAAGTGTTACTGTTTTCTGCACAAAAGCGATTCTGCGAAGCAATGTGAACAGGCACAGAGAAGGTGCTAGCAGGGAATTCTCTGCCTGCCTTTCCCCAGTGCTCTGCAAGCTCTCCAGGACAACATAAAATCTGGGGCTCTGTGCTTTCTTTCGTTCTGAACAAGTGTTACTGTTTTCTGCACAAAAGCGATTCTGCGAAGCAATGGGAACACTGCTGCTTCCGAGGCACAGAGAAGGTGCTAGCAGGGAATTCTCTGCCTGCTTTTCCCCAGTGCTCTGCAAGCTCTCCAGGACAACAGCAAATCTGGGACTCTGTGCTTTCTTTCGTTCTGAACAAGTGTTACTGTTTTCTGCACAAAAGCGATTCTGCGAAGCAATGTGAACACTTCTGCTTCCCAGGCACAGAGAAGGTGCTAGCAGGGAATTCTCTGCCTGCTTTTCCCCAGTGCTCTGCAAGCTCTCCAGGACAACATAAAATCTGGGGCTCTGTGCTTTCTTTCGTTCTGAACAAGTGTTACTGTTTTCTGCACAAAAGCGATTCTGCGAAGCAATGGGAACACTTCTGTTTCCCAGGCACAGAGAAGGTGCTAGCAGGGAATTCTCTGCCTGCTTTTCCCCAGTGCTCTGCAAGCTCTCCAGGACAACATAGAATCTGGGGCTCTGTGCTTTCTTTCGTTCTGAACAAGTGTTACTGTTTTCTGCACAAAAGCGATTCTGCGAAGCAATGTGAACAGGCACAGAGAAGGTGCTAGCAGGGAATTCTCTGCCTGCTTTTCCCCAGTGCTCTGCAAGCTCTCCAGGACAACATAAAATCTGGGGCTCTGTGCTTTCTTTCGTTCTGAACAAGTGTTATTGTTTTCTGCACAAAAGCGATTCTGCGAAGCAATGTGAACAGGCACAGAAAAGGTGCTAGCAGGGAATTCTCTGCCTGCCTTTCCCCAGTGCTCTGCAAGCTCTCCAGGACAACATAGAATCTGGGGCTCTGTGCTTTCTTTCGTTCTGAACAAGTGTTACTGTTTTCTGCACAAAAGCGATTCTGCGAAGCAATGGGAACACTTCTGTTTCCCAGGCACAGAGAAGGTGCTAGCAGGGAATTCTCTGCCTGCTTTTCCCCAGTGCTCTGCAAGCTCTCCAGGACAACATAAAATCTGGGGCTCTGTGCTTTCTTTCGTTCTGAACAAGTGTTACTGTTTTCTGCACAAAAGCGATTCTGCGAAGCAATGTGAACACTTCTGCTTCCCAGGCCCAGAGAAGGTGCTAGCAGGGAATTCTCTGCCTGCTTTTCCCCAGTGTTCTGCAAGCTCTCCAGGACAACATAAAATCTGGGGCTCTGTGCTTTCTTTCATTCTGAACAAGTGTTATTGTTTTCTGCACAAAAGCGATTCTGCGAAGCAATGGGAACACTTCTGTTTCCCAGGCACAGAGAAGGTGCTAGCAGGGAATTCTCTGCCTGCTTTTCCCCAGTGCTCTGCAAGCTCTCCAGGACAACATAAAATCTGGGGCTCTGTGCTTTCTTTCGTCTGAACAAGTGTTACTGTTTTCTGCACAAAAGCGATTCTGCGAAGCAATGTGAACACTTCTGTTTCCCAGGCCCAGAGAAGGTGCTAGCAGGGAATTCTCTGCCTGCTTTTCCCCAGTGCTCTGCAAGCTCTCCAGGACAACATAAAATCTGGGGCTCTGTGCTTTCTTTCGTTCTGAACAAGTGTTACTGTTTTCTGCACAAAAGCGATTCTGCAAAGGAATGTGAACAGGCACAGAGAAGGTGCTAGCAGGGAATTCTCTGCCTGCCTTTCGCCAGTGCTCTGCAAGCTCTCCAGGACAACATAAAATCTGGGGCTCTGTGCTTTCTTTGTTCTGAACAAGTGTTACTGTTTTCTGCACAAAAGTGATTCTGCGAAGCAATGTGAAGACTTCTGTTTCCCAGGCACAGAGAATGTGCTAGCAGGGAATTCTCTGCCTGCTTTTCCCCAGTGCTCTGCAAGCTCTCCAGGACAACATAAAATCTGGGGCTCTGTGCTTTCTTTCGTCTGAACAAGTGTTACTGTTTTCTGCACAAAAGCGATTCTGCGAAGCAATGTGAACAGGCACAGAGAAGGTGCTAGCAGGGAATTCTCTGCCTGCCTTTCCCCAGTGCTCTGCAAGCTCTCCAGGACAACATAAAATCTGGGACTCTGTGCTTTCTTTCGTTCTGAAAAGTGTTACTGTTTTCTGCACAAAAGCGATTCTGCGAAGCAATGTGAACACTTCTGTTTCCCAGGCACAGAGAAGGTGCTAGCAGGGAATTCTCTGACTGCCTTTCCCCAGTGCTCTGCAAGCTCTCCAGGACAACATAAAATCTGGGGCTCTGTGCTTTCTTTCGTCCGAACAAGTGTTACTGTTTTCTGCACAAAAGCGATTCTGCGAAGGAATGTGAACAGGCACAGAGAAGGTGCTAGCAGGGAATTCTCTGCCTGCCTTTCCCCAGTGCTCTGCAAGCTCTCCAGGACAACATAAAATCTGGGGCTCTGTGCTTTCTTTCGTTCTGAACAAGTGTTACTGTTTTCTGCACAAAAGCGATTCTGCGAAGCAATGGGAACACTTCTGTTTCCCAGGCACAGAGAAGGTGCTAGCAGGGAATTCTCTGTCTGCTTTTCCCCAGTGCTCTGCAAGCTCTAAAGGACAACATAAAATCTGGGGCTCTGTGCTTTCTTTGTTCTGAACAAGTGTTACTGTTTTCTGCACAAAAGTGATTCTGCGAAGCAATGTGAACAGGCACAAAGAAGGTGCTAGCAGGGAATTCTCTGCCTGCCTTTCCCCAGTGCTCTGCAAGCTCTCCAGCACAACATAAAATCTGGGGCTCTGTGCTTTCTTTCGTTCTGAAAAAGTGTTACTGTTTTCTGCACAAAAGTGATTCTGCGAAGCAATGTGAACACTTCTGCTTCCCAGGCACAGAGAAGGTGCTAGCAGGGAATTCTCTGCCTGCTTTTCCCCAGTGCTCTGCAAGCTCTCCAGGACAACATAAAATCTGGGGCTCTGTGCTTTCTTTCGTTCTGAACAAGTGTTACTGTTTTCTGCACAAAAGCGATTCTTGCGAAGCAATGTGAACAGGCACAGAGAAGGTGCTAGCAGGGAATTCTCTGCCTGCTTTTCCCCAGTGCTCTGCAAGCTGTCCAGGACAACATAAAATCTGGGGCTCTGTGCTTTCTTTCGTTCTGAACAAGTGTTACTGTTTTCTGCACAAAAGCGATTCTGCGAAGCAATGTGAACACTTCTGCTTCCCAGGCACAGAGAAGGTGCTAGCAGGGAATTCTCTGCCTGCTTTTCCCCAGTGCTCTGCAAGCTCTCCAGGACAACATAAAATCTGGGGCTCTGTGCTTTCTTTCGTTCTGAACAAGTGTTACTGTTTTCTGCACAAAAGCGATTCTGCGAAGCAATGTGAACACTTCTGCTTCCCAGGCACAGAGAAGGTGCTAGCAGGGAATTCTCTGCCTGCTTTTCCCCAGTGCTCTGCAAGCTCTCCAGGACAACATAAAATCTGGGGCTCTGTGCTTTCTTTCGTTCTGAACAAGTGTTACTGTTTTCTGCACAAAAGCGATTCTGCGAAGCAATGTGAACACTTCTGTTTCCCAGGCACAGAGAAGGTGCTAGCAGGAAATTCTCTGCCTGCCTTTCCCCAGTGCTCTGCAAGCTCTCCAGGACAACATAGTATCTGGGGCTCTGTGCTTTCTTTTGTTCTGAACAAGTGTTAGTGTTTTCTGCACAAAAGCGATTCTGCGAAGCAATGTGAACACTTCTGCTTCCCAGGCACAGAGAAGGTGCTAGCAGGGAATTCTCTGCCTGCTTTTCCCCAGTGCTCTGCAAGCTCTCCAGGACAACATAAAATCTGGGGCTCTGTGCTTTTTTTCGTCTGAACAAGTGTTACTGTTTTCTGCACAAAAGCGATTCTGCGAAGCAATGTGAACAGGCACAAAATAGGTGCTAGCAGGGAATTCTCTGCCTGCCTTTCCCCAGTGCTCTGCAAGCTCTCCAGGACAACATAGAATCTGGGGCTCTGTGCTTTCTTTCGTTCTGAACAAGTGTTACTGTGTTCTGCACAAAAGCGATTCTGCGAAGCAATGGGAACACTTCTGTTTCCCAGGCACAGAGAAGGTGCTAGCAGGGAATTCTCTGCCTGCTTTTCCCCAGTGCTCTGCAAGCTCTCCAGGACAACATAAAATCTGGGGCTCTGTGCTTTCTTTCGTTCTGAACAAGTGTTACTGTTTTCTGCACAAAAGCGATTCTGCGAAGCAATGTGAACACTTCTGCTTCCCAGGCACAGAGAAGGTGCTAGCAGGGAATTCTCTGCCTGCCTTTCCCTAGTGCTCTGCAAGCTCTCCAGGACAACATAAAATCTGGGGCTCTGTGCTTTCTTTTGTTCTGAACAAGTGTTATTGTTTTCTGCACAAAAGCGATTCTGCGAAGCAATGTGAAGACTTCTGCTTCCCAGGCACAGAGACGGTGCTAGCAGGGAATTCTCTGCCTGCCTTTCCCCAGTGCTCTGCAAGCTCTCCAGGACAACATAAAATCTGGGGCTCTGTGCTTTCTTTCGTCTGAACAAGTGTTACTGTTTTCTGCACAAAAGCGATTCTGCGAAGCAATGTGAACAGGCACAGAGAAGGTGCTAGCAGGGAATTCTCTGCCTGCCTTTCCCCAGTGCTCTGCAAGCTCTCCAGGACAACATAAAATCTGGGGCTCTGTGCTTTCTTTCATTCTGAACAAGTGTTATTGTTTTCTGCACAAAAGCGATTCTGCGAAGCAATGTGAACACTTCTGTTTCCCAGGCACAGAGAAGGTGCTAGCAGGGAATTCTCTGCCTGCTTTTCCCCAGTGCTCTGCAAGCTCTCCAGGACAACATAAAATCTGGGGCTCTGTGCTTTCTTTTGTTCTGAACAAGTGTTACTGTTTTCTGCACAAAAGCGATTCTGCGAAGCAATGTGAACACTTCTGCTTCCCAGGCACAGAGAAGGTGCTAGCAGGGAATTCTCTGCCTGCTTTTCCCCAGTGCTCTGCAAGCTCTCCAGGACAACATAAAATCTGGGGCTCTGTGCTTTCTTTCGTTCTGAACAAGTGTTACTGTTTTCTGCACAAAAGCGATTCTGCGAAGCAATGGGAACAGGCAAAGAGAAGGTGCTAGCAGGGAATTCTCTGCCTGCTTTTCCCCAGTGCTCTGCAAGCTCTCCAGGACAACATAAAATCTGGGGCTCTGTGCTTTCTTTCGTTCTGAACAAGTGTTACTGTTTTCTGCACAAATGTGATTCTGCGAAGCAATGGGAACACTTCTGTTTCCCAGGCACAGAGAAGGTGCTAGGAGGGAATTCTCTGCCTGCTTTTCCCCAGTGCTCTGCAAGCTCTCCAGGACAACATAAAATCTGGGGCTCTGTGCTTTTTTTCGTCTGAAGAAGTGTTACTGTTTTCTGCACAAAAGCGATTCTGCGAAGCAATGTGAACAGGCACAGAGAAGGTGCTAGCAGGGAATTCTCTGCCTGCCTTTCCCCAGTGCTCTGCAAGCTCTCCAGGACAACATAAAATCTGGGGCTCTGTGCTTTCTTTCGTTCTGAACAAGTGTTACTGTTTTCTGCACAAAAGCGATTCTGCGAAGCAATGGGAACACTGCTGCTTCCGAGGCACAGAGAAGGTGCTAGCAGGGAATTCTCTGCCTGCTTTTCCCCAGTGCTCTGCAAGCTCTCCAGGACAACAGCAAATCTGGGACTCTGTGCTTTCTTTCGTTCTGAACAAGTGTTACTGTTTTCTGCACAAAAGCGATTCTGCGAAGCAATGTGAACACTTCTGCTTCCCAGGCACAGAGAAGGTGCTAGCAGGGAATTCTCTGCCTGCTTTTCCCCAGTGCTCTGCAAGCTCTCCAGGACAACATAAAATCTGGGGCTCTGTGCTTTCTTTCGTTCTGAACAAGTGTTAGTGTTTTCTGCACAAAAGCGATTCTGCGAAGCAATGGGAACACTTCTGTTTCCCAGGCACAGAGAAGGTGCTAGCAGGGAATTCTCTGCCTGCTTTTCCCCAGTGCTCTGCAAGCTCTCCAGGACAACATAGAATCTGGGGCTCTGTGCTTTCTTTCGTTCTGAACAAGTGTTACTGTTTTCTGCACAAAAGCGATTCTGCGAAGCAATGTGAACAGGCACAGAGAAGGTGCTAGCAGGGAATTCTCTGCCTGCTTTTCCCCAGTGCTCTGCAAGCTCTCCAGGACAACATAAAATCTGGGGCTCTGTGCTTTCTTTCGTTCTGAACAAGTGTTATTGTTTTCTGCACAAAAGCGATTCTGCGAAGCAATGTGAACAGGCACAGAGAAGGTGCTAGCAGGGAATTCTCTGCCTGCCTTTCCCCAGTGCTCTGCAAGCTCTCCAGGACAACATAGAATCTGGGGCTCTGTGCTTTCTTTCGTTCTGAACAAGTGTTACTGTTTTCTGCACAAAAGCGATTCTGCGAAGCAATGGGAACACTTCTGTTTCCCAGGCACAGAGAAGGTGCTAGCAGGGAATTCTCTGCCTGCTTTTCCCCAGTGCTCTGCAAGCTCTCCAGGACAACATAAAATCTGGGGCTCTGTGCTTTCTTTCGTTCTGAACAAGTGTTACTGTTTTCTGCACAAAAGCGATTCTGCGAAGCAATGTGAACACTTCTGCTTCCCAGGCCCAGAGAAGGTGCTAGCAGGGAATTCTCTGCCTGCTTTTCCCCAGTGTTCTGCAAGCTCTCCAGGACAACATAAAATCTGGGGCTCTGTGCTTTCTTTCGTTCTGAACAAGTGTTACTGTTTTCTGCACAAAAGCGATTCTGCGAAGCAATGTGAACACTTCTGCTTCCCAGGCACAGAGAAGGTGCTAGCAGGGAATTCTCTGCCTGCTTTTCCCCAGTGCTCTGCAAGCTCTCCAGGACAACATAAAATCTGGGGCTCTGTGCTTTCTTTCGTTCTGAACAAGTGTTACTGTTTTCTGCACAAAAGCGATTCTGCGAAGCAATGTGAACACTTCTGCTTCCCAGGCCCAGAGAAGGTGCTAGCAGGGAATTCTCTGCCTGCTTTTCCCCAGTGCTCTGCAAGCTCTCCAGGACAACATAAAATCTGGGGCTCTGTGCTTTTTTTCGTCTGAACAAGTGTTACTGTTTTCTGCACAAAAGCGATTCTGCGAAGCAATGTGAACACTTCTGTTTCCCAGGCACAGAGAAGGTGCTAGCAGGGAATTCTCTGACTGCCTTTCCCCAGTGCTCTGCAAGCTCTCCAGGACAACATAAAATCTGGGGCTCTGTGCTTTCTTTCGTCTGAACAAGTGTTACTGTTTTCTGCACAAAAGCGATTCTGCGAAGCAATGTGAACACTTCTGTTTCCCAGGCCCAGAGAAGGTGCTAGCAGGGAATTCTCTGCCTGCTTTTCCCCAGTGCTCTGCAAGCTCTCCAGGACAACATAAAATCTGGGGCTCTGTGCTTTCTTTCGTTCTGAACAAGTGTTACTGTTTTCTGCACAAAAGCGATTCTGCAAAGGAATGTGAACAGGCACAGAGAAGGTGCTAGCAGGGAATTCTCTGCCTGCCTTTCCCCAGTGCTCTGCAAGCTCTCCAGGACAACATAAAATCTGGGGCTCTGTGCTTTCTTTCGTTCTGAACAAGTGTTACTGTTTTCTGCACAAAAGCGATTCTGCGAAGCAATGGGAACACTTCTGTTTCCCAGGCACAGAGAAGGTGCTAGCAGGGAATTCTCTGCCTGCTTTTCCCCAGTGCTCTGCAAGCTCTAAAGGACAACATAAAATCTGGGGCTCTGTGCTTTCTTTGTTCTGAACAAGTGTTACTGTTTTCTGCACAAAAGTGATTCTGCGAAGCAATGTGAAGACTTCTGTTTCCCAGGCACAGAGAATGTGCTAGCAGGGAATTCTCTGCCTGCTTTTCCCCAGTGCTCTGCAAGCTCTCCAGGACAACATAAAATCTGGGGCTCTGTGCTTTCTTTCGTCTGAACAAGTGTTACTGTTTTCTGCACAAAAGCGATTCTGCGAAGCAATGTGAACAGGCACAGAGAAGGTGCTAGCAGGGAATTCTCTGCCTGCCTTTCCCCAGTGCTCTGCAAGCTCTCCAGGACAACATAAAATCTGGGACTCTGTGCTTTCTTTCGTTCTGAAAAGTGTTACTGTTTTCTGCACAAAAGCGATTCTGCGAAGCAATGTGAACACTTCTGTTTCCCAGGCACAGAGAAGGTGCTAGCAGGGAATTCTCTGACTGCCTTTCCCCAGTGCTCTGCAAGCTCTCCAGGACAACATAAAATCTGGGGCTCTGTGCTTTCTTTCGTCCGAACAAGTGTTACTGTTTTCTGCACAAAAGCGATTCTGCGAAGCAATGTGAACAGGCACAGAGAAGGTGCTAGCAGGGAATTCTCTGCCTGCCTTTCCCCAGTGCTCTGCAAGCTCTCCAGGACAACATAAAATCTGGGGCTCTGTGCTTTCTTTCGTTCTGAACAAGTGTTACTGTTTTCTGCACAAAAGCGATTCTGCGAAGCAATGGGAACACTTCTGTTTCCCAGGCACAGAGAAGGTGCTAGCAGGGAATTCTCTGTCTGCTTTTCCCCAGTGCTCTGCAAGCTCTAAAGGACAACATAAAATCTGGGGCTCTGTGCTTTCTTTGTTCTGAACAAGTGTTACTGTTTTCTGCACAAAAGTGATTCTGCGAAGCAATGTGAAGACTTCTGTTTCCCAGGCACAGAGAATGTGCTAGCAGGGAATTCTCTGCCTGCTTTTCCCCAGTGCTCTGCAAGCTCTAAAGGACAACATAAAATCTGGGGCTCTGTGCTTTCTTTTGTTCTGAACAAGTGTTACTGTTTTCTGCACAAAAGCGATTCTGCCAAGCAATGTGAACACTTCTGCTTCCCAGGCACAGAGAAGGTGCTAGCAGGAAATTCTCTGCCTGCCTTTCCCCAGTGCTCTGCAAGCTCTCCAGGACAACATAAGATCTGGGGCTCTGTGCTTTCTTTCGTTCTGAACAAGTGTTACTGTTTTCTGCACAAAAGCGATTCTGCGAAGCAATGTGAAGACTTCTGCTTCCCAGGCACAGAGAAGGTGCTAGCAGGGAATTCTCTGCCTGCCTTTCCCCAGTGCTCTGCAAGCTCTCCAGGACAACATAAAATCTGGGGCTCTGTGCTTTCTTTCGTTCTGAACAAGTGTTACTGTTTTCTGCACAAAAGCGATTCTGCGAAGCAATGTGAACACTTCTGCTTCCCAGGCACAGAGAAGGTGCTAGCAGGGAATTCTCTGCCTGCTTTTCCCCAGTGCTCTGCAAGCTCTCCAGGACAACATAAAATCTGGGGCTCTGTGCTTTTTTTCGTCTGAACAAGTGTTACTGTTTTCTGCACAAAAGCGATTCTGCGAAGCAAAGTGAACAGGCACAAAGAAGGTGCTAGCAGGGAATTCTCTGCCTGCCTTTCCCCAGTGCTCTGCAAGCTCTCCAGGACAACAGCAAATCTGGGGCTCTGTGCTTTCTTTCGTTCTGAACAAGTGTTACTGTTTTCTGCACAAAAGCGATTCTGCGAAGCAATGTGAACACTTCTGCTTCCCAGGCACAGAGAAGGTGCTAGCAGGGAATTCTCTGCCTGCTTTTCCCCAGTGCTCTGCAAGCTCTCCAGGACAACATAAAATCTGGGGCTCTGTGCTTTTTTTCGTCTGAACAAGTGTTACTGTTTTCTACACAAAAGCGATTCTGCGAAGCAATGTGAAGACTTCTGCTTCCCAGGCACAGAGACGGTGCTAGCAGGGAATTCTCTGCCTGCCTTTCCCCAGTGCTCTGCAAGCTCTCCAGGACAACATAAAATCTGGGGCTCTGTGCTTTCTTTCGTCTGAACAAGTGTTACTGTTTTCTGCACAAAAGCGATTCTGCGAAGCAATGTGAACAGGCACAAAGAAGGTGCTAGCAGGGAATTCTCTGCCTGCCTTTCCCCAGTGCTCTGCAAGCTCTCCAGCACAACATAAAATCTGGGGCTCTGTGCTTTCTTTCGTCTGAACAAGTGTTACTGTTTTCTGCACAAAAGTGATTCTGCGAAGCAATGTGAACACTTCTGCTTCCCAGGCACAGAGAAGGTGCTAGCAGGGAATTCTCTGCCTGCTTTTCCCCAGTGCTCTGCAAGCTCTCCAGGACAACATAAAATCTGGGGCTCTGTGCTTTCTTTCGTTCTGAACAAGTGTTACTGTTTTCTGCACAAAAGCGATTCTTGCGAAGCAATGTGAACAGGCACAGAGAAGGTGCTAGCAGGGAATTCTCTGCCTGCTTTTCCCCAGTGCTCTGCAAGCTGTCCAGGACAACATAAAATCTGGGGCTCTGTGCTTTCTTTCGTTCTGAACAAGTGTTACTGTTTTCTGCACAAAAGCGATTCTGCGAAGCAATGTGAAAACTTCTGCTTCCCAGGCACAGAGAAGGTGCTAGCAGGGAATTCTCTGCCTGCTTTTCCCCAGTGCTCTGCAAGCTCTCCAGGACAACATAAAATCTGGGGCTCTGTGCTTTCTTTCGTTCTGAACAAGTGTTACTGTTTTCTGCACAAAAGCGATTCTGCGAAGCAATGTGAACACTTCTGCTTCCCAGGCACAGAGAAGGTGCTAGCAGGGAATTCTCTGCCTGCTTTTCCCCAGTGCTCTGCAAGCTCTCCAGGACAACATAAAATCTGGGGCTCTGTGCTTTCTTTCGTTCTGAACAAGTGTTACTGTTTTCTGCACAAAAGCGATTCTGCGAAGCAATGTGAACACTTCTGTTTCCCAGGCACAGAGAAGGTGCTAGCAGGAAATTCTCTGCCTGCCTTTCCCCAGTGCTCTGCAAGCTCTCCAGGACAACATAGTATCTGGGGCTCTGTGCTTTCTTTTGTTCTGAACAAGTGTTAGTGTTTTCTGCACAAAAGCGATTCTGCGAAGCAATGTGAACACTTCTGCTTCCCAGGCACAGAGAAGGTGCTAGCAGGGAATTCTCTGCCTGCTTTTCCCCAGTGCTCTGCAAGCTCTCCAGGACAACATAGAATCTGGGGCTCTGTGCTTTCTTTCGTTCTGAACAAGTGTTACTGTGTTCTGCACAAAAGCGATTCTGCGAAGCAATGGGAACACTTCTGTTTCCCAGGCACAGAGAAGGTGCTAGCAGGGAATTCTCTGCCTGCTTTTCCCCAGTGCTCTGCAAGCTCTCCAGGACAACATAAAATCTGGGGCTCTGTGCTTTCTTTCGTTCTGAACAAGTGTTACTGTTTTCTGCACAAAAGCGATTCTGCGAAGCAATGTGAAGACTTCTGCTTCCCAGGCACAGAGAAGGTGCTAGCAGGGAATTCTCTGCCTGCCTTTCCCTAGTGCTCTGCAAGCTCTCCAGGACAACATAAAATCTGGGGCTCTGTGCTTTCTTTTGTTCTGAACAAGTGTTATTGTTTTCTGCACAAAAGCGATTCTGCGAAGCAATGTGAAGACTTCTGCTTCCCAGGCACAGAGACGGTGCTAGCAGGGAATTCTCTGCCTGCCTTTCCCCAGTGCTCTGCAAGCTCTCCAGGACAACATAAAATCTGGGGCTCTGTGCTTTCTTTCGTCTGAACAAGTGTTACTGTTTTCTGCACAAAAGCGATTCTGCGAAGCAATGTGAACAGGCACAGAGAAGGTGCTAGCAGGGAATTCTCTGCCTGCCTTTCCCCAGTGCTCTGCAAGCTCTCCAGGACAACATAAAATCTGGGGCTCTGTGCTTTCTTTCATTCTGAACAAGTGTTATTGTTTTCTGCACAAAAGCGATTCTGCGAAGCAATGTGAACACTTCTGTTTCCCAGGCACAGAGAAGGTGCTAGCAGGGAATTCTCTGCCTGCTTTTCCCCAGTGCTCTGCAAGCTCTCCAGGACAACAGCAAATCTGGGGCTCTGTGCTTTCTTTTGTTCTGAACAAGTGTTACTGTTTTCTGCACAAAAGCGATTCTGCGAAGCAATGTGAACACTTCTGCTTCCCAGGCACAGAGAAGGTGCTAGCAGGAAATTCTCTGCCTGCTTTTCCCCAGTGCTCTGCAAGCTCTCCAGGACAACATAAAATCTGGGGCTCTGTGCTTTCTTTCGTTCTGAACAAGTGTTACTGTTTTCTGCACAAAAGCGATTCTGCGAAGCAATGGGAACAGGCACAGAGAAGGTGCTAGCAGGGAATTCTCTGCCTGCTTTTCCCCAGTGCTCTGCAAGCTCTCCAGGACAACATAAAATCTGGGGCTCTGTGCTTTCTTTCGTTCTGAACAAGTGTTACTGTTTTCTGCACAAAAGTGATTCTGCGAAGCAATGGGAACACTTCTGCTTCCCAGGCACAGAGAAGGTGATAGCAGGGAATTCTCTGCCTGCCTTTCCCCAGTGCTCTGCAAGCTCTCCAGGACAACATAGAATCTGGGGCTCTGTGCTTTCTTTCGTCTGAACAAGTGTTACTGTTTTCTGCACAAAAGCGATTCTGCGAAGCAATGTGAACAGGCACAGAGAAGGTGCTAGCAGGGAATTCTCTGCCTGCTTTTCCCCAGTGCTCTGCAAGCTCTCCAGGACAACATAAAATCTGGGGCTCTGTGCTTTCTTTCGTTCTGAACAAGTGTTACTGTTTTCTGCACAAAAGCGATTCTTGCGAAGCAATGTGAACAGGCACAGAGAAGGTGCTAGCAGGGAATTCTCTGCCTGCTTTTCCCCAGTGCTCTGCAAGCTCTCCAGGACAACATAAAATCTGGGGCTCTGTGCTTTCTTTCGTTCTGAACAAGTGTTACTGTTTTCTGCACAAAAGCGATTCTGCGAAGCAATGTGAACACTTCTGCTTCCCAGGCACAGAGAAGGTGCTAGCAGGGAATTCTCTGCCTGCTTTTCCCCAGTGCTCTGCAAGCTCTCCAGGACAACATAAAATCTGGGGCTCTGTGCTTTCTTTCGTTCTGAACAAGTGTTACTGTTTTCTGCACAAAAGCGATTCTGCGAAGCAATGTGAACACTTCTGCTTCCCAGGCACAGAGAAGGTGCTAGCAGGGAATTCTCTGCCTGCTTTTCCCCAGTGCTCTGCAAGCTCTCCAGGACAACATAAAATCTGGGGCTCTGTGCTTTTTTTCGTCTGAACAAGTGTTACTGTTTTCTGCACAAAAGCGATTCTGTGAAGCAATGTGAACAGGCACAAAGAAGGTGCTAGCAGGGAATTCTCTGCCTGCCTTTCCCCAGTGCTCTGCAAGCTCTCCAGGACAACATAGAATCTGGGGCTCTGTGCTTTCTTTCGTTCTGAACAAGTGTTACTGTTTTCTGCACAAAAGCGATTCTGCGAAGCAATGGGAACACTTCTGTTTCCCAGGCCCAGAGAAGGTGCTAGCAGGGAATTCTCTGCCTGCTTTTCCCCAGTGCTCTGCAAGCTCTCCAGGACAACATAAAATCTGGGGCTCTGTGCTTTCTTTCGTTCTGAACAAGTGTTATTGTTTTCTGCACAAAAGCGATTCTGCGAAGCAATGTGAAGACTTCTGCTTCCCAGGCACAGAGACGGTGCTAGCAGGGAATTCTCTGCCTGCCTTTCCCCAGTGCTCTGCAAGCTCTCCAGGACAACATAAAATCTGGGGCTCTGTGCTTTCTTTCGTCTGAACAAGTGTTACTGTTTTCTGCACAAAAGCGATTCTGCGAAGCAATGTGAACAGGCACAGAGAAGGTGCTAGCAGGGAATTCTCTGCCTGCCTTTCCCCAGTGCTCTGCAAGCTCTCCAGGACAACATAAAATCTGGGGCTCTGTGCTTTCTTTCATTCTGAACAAGTGTTACTGTTTTCTGCACAAAAGTGATTCTGCGAAGCAATGTGAACACTTCTGTTTCCCAGGCACAGAGAAGGTGCTAGCAGGGAATTCTCTGCCTGCCTTTCCCTAGTGCTCTGCAAGCTCTCCAGGACAACATAAAATCTGGGGCTCTGTGCTTTCTTTCGTTCTGAACAAGTGTTATTGTTTTCTGCACAAAAGCGATTCTGCGAAGCAATGTGAAGACTTCTGCTTCCCAGGCACAGAGAAGGTGCTAGCAGGGAATTCTCTGCCTGCCTTTCCCCAGTGCTCTGCAAGCTCTCCAGGACAACATAAAATCTGGGGCTCTGTGCTTTCTTTCGTTCTGAACAAGTGTTACTGTTTTCTGCACAAAAGCGATTCTGCGAAGCAATGTGAACACTTCTGCTTCCCAGGCACAGAGAAGGTGCTAGCAGGGAATTCTCTGCCTGCTTTTCCCCAGTGCTCTGCAAGCTCTCCAGGACAACATAAAATCTGGGGCTCTGTGCTTTTTTTCGTCTGAACAAGTGTTACTGTTTTCTGCACAAAAGCGATTCTGCGAGCAATGTGAACAGGCACAAAGAAGGTGCTAGCAGGGAATTCTCTGCCTGCCTTTCCCCAGTGCTCTGCAAGCTCTCCAGGACAACATAGAATCTGGGGCTCTGTGCTTTCTTTCGTTCTGAACAAGTGTTACTGTTTTCTGCACAAAAGCGATTCTGCGAAGCAATGTGAACACTTCTGCTTCCCAGGCACAGAGAAGGTGCTAGCAGGAAATTCTCTGCCTGCTTTTCCCCAGTGCTCTGCAAGCTCTCCAGGACAACATAAAATCTGGGGCTCTGTGCTTTCTTTCGTTCTGAACAAGTGTTACTGTTTTCTGCACAAAAGCGATTCTGCGAAGCAATGGGAACACTTCTGTTTCCCAGGCACAGAGAAGGTGCTAGCAGGAAATTCTCTGCCTGCCTTTCCCCAGTGCTCTGCAAGCTCTCCAGGACAACATAGAATCTGGGGCTCTGTGCTTTCTTTTGTTCTGAACAAGTGTTAGTGTTTTCTGCACAAAAGCGATTCTGCGAAGCAATGTGAACACTTCTGTTTCCCAGGCACAGAGAAGGTGCTAGCAGGGAATTCTCTGCCTTCCTTTCCCCAGTGCTCTGCAAGCTCTCCAGGACAACATAAAATCTGGGGCTCTGTGCTTTCTTTCGTCTGAACAAATGTTACTGTTTTCTGCACAAAAGCGATTCTGCGAAGCAATGTGAACAGGCACAGAGAAGGTGCTAGCAGGGAATTCTCTGCCTGCCTTTCCCCAGTGCTCTGCAAGCTCTCCAGGACAACATAAAATCTGGGGCTCTGTGCTTTCTTTCGTTCTGAACAAGTGTTACTGTTTTCTGCACAAAAGCGATTCTGCGAAGCAATGTGAACACTTCTGTTTCCCAGGCACAGAGAAGGTGCTAGCAAGGAATTCTCTGCCTGCCTTTCCCCAGTGCTCTGCAAGCTCTCCAGGACAACAGCAAATCTGGGGCTCTGTGCTTTTTTTCGTTCTGAACAAGTGTTACTGTTTTCTGCACAAAAGCGATTCTGCGAAGCAATGTGAACACTTCTGCTTCCCAGGCACAGAGAAGGTGCTAGCAGGGAATTCTCTGCCTGCTTTTCCCCAGTGCTCTGCAAGCTCTCCAGGACAACATAAAATCTGGGGCTCTGTGCTTTTTTTCGTCTGAACAAGTGTTACTGTTATCTGCACAAAAGCGATTCTGCGAAGCAATGTGAAGACTTCTGCTTCCCAGGCACAGAGACGGTGCTAGCAGGGAATTCTCTGCCTGCCTTTCCCCAGTGCTCTGCAAGCTCTCCAGGACAACATAAAATCTGGGGCTCTGTGCTTTCTTTCGTCTGAACAAGTGTTACTGTTTTCTGCACAAAAGCGATTCTGCGAAGCAATGTGAACAGGCACAAAGAAGGTGCTAGCAGGGAATTCTCTGCCTGCCTTTCCCCAGTGCTCTGCAAGCTCTCCAGCACAACATAAAATCTGGGGCTCTGTGCTTTCTTTCGTCTGAACAAGTGTTACTGTTTTCTGCACAAAAGTGATTCTGCGAAGCAATGTGAACACTTCTGCTTCCCAGGCACAGAGAAGGTGCTAGCAGGGAATTCTCTGCCTGCTTTTCCCCAGTGCTCTGCAAGCTCTCCAGGACAACATAAATCTGGGGCTCTGTGCTTTCTTTCGTTCTGAACAAGTGTTACTGTTTTCTGCACAAAAGCGATTCTTGCGAAGCAATGTGAACAGGCACAGAGAAGGTGCTAGCAGGGAATTCTCTGCCTGCTTTTCCCCAGTGCTCTGCAAGCTGTCCAGGACAACATAAAATCTGGGGCTCTGTGCTTTCTTTCGTTCTGAACAAGTGTTACTGTTTTCTGCACAAAAGCGATTCTGCGAAGCAATGTGAACACTTCTGCTTCCCAGGCACAGAGAAGGTGCTAGCAGGGAATTCTCTGCCTGCTTTTCCCCAGTGCTCTGCAAGCTCTCCAGGACAACATAAAATCTGGGGCTCTGTGCTTTCTTTCGTTCTGAACAAGTGTTACTGTTTTCTGCACAAAAGCGATTCTGCGAAGCAATGTGAACACTTCTGCTTCCCAGGCACAGAGAAGGTGCTAGCAGGGAATTCTCTGCCTGCCTTTCCCTAGTGCTCTGCAAGCTCTCCAGGACAACATAAAATCTGGGGCTCTGTGCTTTCTTTCGTTCTGAACAAGTGTTATTGTTTTCTGCACAAAAGCGATTCTGCGAAGCAATGTGAAGACTTCTGCTTCCCAGGCACAGAGAAGGTGCTAGCAGGGAATTCTCTGCCTGCCTTTCCCCAGTGCTCTGCAAGCTCTCCAGGACAACATAGAATCTGGGGCTCTGTGCTTTCTTTCGTTCTGAACAAGTGTTACTGTTTTCTGCACAAAAGCGATTCTGCGAAGCAATGGGAACACTTCTGTTTCCCAGGCACAGAGAAGGTGCTAGCAGGGAATTCTCTGCCTGCTTTTCCCCAGTGCTCTGCAAGCTCTCCAGGACAACATAAAATCTGGGGCTCTGTGCTTTCTTTCGTTCTGAACAAGTGTTACTGTTTTCTGCACAAAAGCGATTCTGCGAAGCAATGTGAACACTTCTGCTTCCCAGGCACAGAGAAGGTGCTAGCAGGGAATTCTCTGCCTGCCTTTCCCTAGTGCTCTGCAAGCTCTCCAGGACAACATAAAATCTGGGGCTCTGTGCTTTCTTTCGTTCTGAACAAGTGTTATTGTTTTCTGCACAAAAGCGATTCTGCGAAGCAATGTGAAGACTTCTGCTTCCCAGGCACAGAGAAGGTGCTAGCAGGGAATTCTCTGCCTGCCTTTCCCCAGTGCTCTGCAAGCTCTCCAGGACAACATAAAATCTGGGGCTCTGTGCTTTCTTTCGTTCTGAACAAGTGTTAATGTTTTCTGCACAAAAGCAATTCTGCGAAGCAATGTGAACACTTCTGCTTCCCAGGCACAGAGAAGGTGCTAGCAGGGAATTCTCTGCCTGCTTTTCCCCAGTGCTCTGCAAGCTCTCCAGGACAACATAAAATCTGGGGCTCTGTGCTTTTTTTCGTCTGAACAAGTGTTACTGTTTTCTGCACAAAAGCGATTCTGCGAAGCAATGTGAACAGGCACAAAGAAGGTGCTAGCAGGGAATTCTCTGCCTGCCTTTCCCCAGTGCTCTGCAAGCTCTCCAGGACAACATAGAATCTGGGGCTCTGTGCTTTCTTTCGTTCTGAACAAGTGTTACTGTTTTCTGCACAAAAGCGATTCTGCGAAGCAATGTGAACACTTCTGCTTCCCAGGCACAGAGATGGTGCTAGCAGGAAATTCTCTGCCTGCTTTTCCCCAGTGCTCTGCAAGCTCTCCAGGACAACATAAAATCTGGGACTCTGTGCTTTCTTTCGTTCTGAACAAGTGTTACTGTTTTCTGCACAAAAGCGATTCTGCGAAGCAATGTGAACACTTCTGTTTCCCAGGCACAGAGAAGGTGCTAGCAGGGAATTCTCTGCCTGCCTTTCCCCAGTGCTCTGCAAGCTCTCCAGGACAACATAGAATCTGGGGCTCTGTGCTTTCTTTTGTTCTGAACAAGTGTTAGTGTTTTCTGCACAAAAGCGATTCTGCGAAGCAATGTGAAGACTTCTGCTTCCCAGGCACAGAGACGGTGCTAGCAGGGAATTCTCTGCCTGCCTTTCCCCAGTGCTCTGCAAGCTCTCCAGGACAACATAAAATCTGGGGCTCTGTGCTTTCTTTCGTCTGAACAAGTGTTACTGTTTTCTGCACAAAAGCGATTCTGCGAAGCAATGTGAACAGGCACAGAGAAGGTGCTAGCAGGGAATTCTCTGCCTGCCTTTCCCCAGTGCTCTGCAAGCTCTCCAGGACAACATAAAATCTGGGGCTCTGTGCTTTCTTTCATTCTGAACAAGTGTTACTGTTTTCTGCACAAAAGTGATTCTGCGAAGCAATGTGAACACTTCTGTTTCCCAGGCACAGAGAAGGTGCTAGCAGGGAATTCTCTGCCTGCTTTTCCCCAGTGCTCTGCAAGCTCTCCAGGACAACATAAAATCTGGGGCTCTGTGCTTTCTTTTGTTCTGAACAAGTGTTACTGTTTTCTGCACAAAAGCGATTCTGCGAAGCAATGTGAACACTTCTGCTTCCCAGGCACAGAGAAGGTGCTAGCAGGAAATTCTCTGCCTGCTTGTCCCCAGTGCTCTGCAAGCTCTCCAGGACAACATAAAATCTGGGGCTCTGTGCTTTCTTTCGTTCTGAACAAGTGTTACTGTTTTCTGCACAAAAGCGATTCTGCGAAGCAATGGGAACACTTCTGTTTCCCAGGCACAGAGAAGGTGCTAGCAGGGAATTCTCTGCCTGCTTTTCCCCAGTGCTCTGCAAGCTCTCCAGGACAACATAAAATCTGGGGCTCTGTGCTTTCTTTCGTTCTGAACAAGTGTTACTGTTTTCTGCACAAAAGTGATTCTGCGAAGCAATGGGAACACTTCTGCTTCCCAGGCACAGAGAAGGTGATAGCAGGGAATTCTCTGCCTGCCTTTCCCCAGTGCTCTGCAAGCTCTCCAGGACAACATAGAATCTGGGGCTCTGTGCTTTCTTTCGTCTGAACAAGTGTTACTGTTTTCTGCACAAAAGCGATTCTGCGAAGCAATGTGAACAGGCACAGAGAAGGTGCTAGCAGGGAATTCTCTGCCTGCTTTTCCCCAGTGCTCTGCAAGCTCTCCAGGACAACATAAAATCTGGGGCTCTGTGCTTTCTTTCGTTCTGAACAAGTGTTACTGTTTTCTGCACAAAAGCGATTCTTGCGAAGCAATGTGAACAGGCACAGAGAAGGTGCTAGCAGGGAATTCTCTGCCTGCTTTTCCCCAGTGCTCTGCAAGCTCTCCAGGACAACATAAAATCTGGGGCTCTGTGCTTTCTTTCGTTCTGAACAAGTGTTACTGTTTTCTGCACAAAAGCGATTCTGCGAAGCAATGTGAACACTTCTGCTTCCCAGGCACAGAGAAGGTGCTAGCAGGGAATTCTCTGCCTGCTTTTCCCCAGTGCTCTGCAAGCTCTCCAGGACAACATAAAATCTGGGGCTCTGTGCTTTTTTTCGTCTGAACAAGTGTTATTGTTTTCTGCACAAAAGCGATTCTGCGAAGCAATGTAAACAGGCACAAAGAAGGTGCTAGCAGGGAATTCTCTGCCTGCCTTTCCCCAGTGCTCTGCAAGCTCTCCAGGACAACATAGAATCTGGGGCTCTGTGCTTTCTTTCGTTCTGAACAAGTGTTACTGTTTTCTGCACAAAAGCGATTCTGCAAAGCAATGGGAACACTTCTGTTTCCCAGGCACAGAGAAGGTGCTAGCAGGGAATTCTCTGCCTGCTTTTCCCCAGTGCTCTGCAAGCTCTCCAGGACAACATAAAATCTGGGGCTCTGTGCTTTCTTTCGTTCTGAACAAGTGTTACTGTTTTCTGCACAAAAGCGATTCTGCGAAGCAATGTGAACACTTCTGCTTCCCAGGCACAGAGAAGGTGCTAGCAGGGAATTCTCTGCCTGCCTTTCCCTAGTGCTCTGCAAGCTCTCCAGGACAACATAAAATCTGGGGCTCTGTGCTTTCTTTTGTTCTGAACAAGTGTTATTGTTTTCTGCACAAAAGCGATTCTGCGAAGCAATGTGAAGACTTCTGCTTCCCAGGCACAGAGACGGTGCTAGCAGGGAATTCTCTGCCTGCCTTTCCCCAGTGCTCTGCAAGCTCTCCAGGACAACATAAAATCTGGGGCTCTGTGCTTTCTTTCGTCTGAACAAGTGTTACTGTTTTCTGCACAAAAGCGATTCTGCGAAGCAATGTGAACAGGCACAGAGAAGGTGCTAGCAGGGAATTCTCTGCCTGCCTTTCCCCAGTGCTCTGCAAGCTCTCCAGGACAACATAAAATCTGGGGCTCTGTGCTTTCTTTCATTCTGAACAAGTGTTACTGTTTTCTGCACAAAAGTGATTCTGCGAAGCAATGTGAACACTTCTGTTTCCCAGGCACAGAGAAGGTGCTAGCAGGGAATTCTCTGCCTGCTTTTCCCCAGTGCTCTGCAAGCTCTCCAGGACAACATAAAATCTGGGGCTCTGTGCTTTCTTTTGTTCTGAACAAGTGTTACTGTTTTCTGCACAAAAGCGATTCTGCGAAGCAATGTTAAGACTTCTGCTTCCCAGGCACAGAGAAGGTGCTAGCAGGAAATTCTCTGCCTGCTTTTCCCCAGTGCTCTGCAAGCTCTCCAGGACAACATAAAATCTGGGGCTCTGTGCTTTCTTTCGTTCTGAACAAGTGTTACTGTTTTCTGCACAAAAGCGATTCTGCGAAGCAATGGGAACACTTCTGTTTCCCAGGCACAGAGAAGGTGCTAGCAGGGAATTCTCTGCCTGCCTTTCCCCAGTGCTCTGCAAGCTCTCCAGGACAACATAGAATCTGGGGCTCTGTGCTTTCTTTCGTCTGAACAAGTGTTACTGTTTTCTGCACAAAAGCGATTCTGCGAAGCAATGTGAACAGGCACAGAGAAGGTGCTAGCAGGGAATTCTCTGCCTGCCTTTCCCCAGTGCTCTGCAAGCTCTCCAGCACAACATAAAATCTGGGGCTCTGTGCTTTCTTTCGTCTGAACAAGTGTTACTGTTTTCTGCACAAAAGTGATTCTGCGAAGCAATGTGAACACTTCTGTTTCCCAGGCACAGAGAAGGTGCTAGCAGGGAATTCTCTGCCTGCTTTTCCCCAGTGCTCTGCAAGCTCTCCAGGACAACATAAAATCTGGGGCTCTGTGCTTTCTTTCGTTCTGAACAAGTGTTACTGTTTTCTGCACAAAAGCGATTCTTGCGAAGCAATGTGAACAGGCACAGAGAAGGTGCTAGCAGGGAATTCTCTGCCTGCTTTTCCCCAGTGCTCTGCAAGCTCTCCAGGACAACATAAAATCTGGGGCTCTGTGCTTTTTTTCGTCTGAACAAGTGTTACTGTTTTCTGCACAAAAGCGATTCTGCGAAGCAATGTGAACAGGCACAAAGAAGGTGCTAGCAGGGAATTCTCTGCCTGCCTTTCCCCAGTGCTCTGCAAGCTCTCCAGGACAACATAGAATCTGGGGCTCTGTGCTTTCTTTCGTTCTGAACAAGTGTTACTGTTTTCTGCACAAAAGCGATTCTGCGAAGCAATGGGAACACTTCTGCTTCCCAGGCACAGAGAAGGTGCTAGCAGGGAATTCTCTGCCTGCCTTTCCCCAGTGCTCTGCAAGCTCTCCAGGACAACATAAAATCTGGGGCTCTGTGCTTTCTTTCGTTCTGAACAAGTGTTACTGTTTTCTGCACAAAAGCGATTCTGCGAAGCAATGTGAACACTTCTGTTTCCCAGGCACAGAGAAGGTGCTAGCAGGGAATTCTCTGCCTGCCTTTCCCCAGTGCTCTGCAAGCTCTCCAGGACAACATAGAATCTGGGGCTCTGTGCTTTCTTTTGTTCTGAACAAGTGTTAGTGTTTTCTGCACAAAAGCGATTCTGCGAAGCAATGTGAACACTTCTGCTTCCCAGGCACAGAGAAGGTGCTAGCAGGGAATTCTCTGCCTTCCTTTCCCCAGTGCTCTGCAAGCTCTCCAGGACAACATAAAATCTGGGGCTCTGTGCTTTCTTTCGTCTGAACAAGTGTTACTGTTATCTGCACAAAAGCGATTCTGCGAAGCAATGTGAACACTTCTGTTTCCCAGGCACAGAGAAGGTGCTAGCAGGGAATTCTCTGCCTGCTTTTCCCCAGTGCTCTGCAAGCTCTCCAGGACAACATAAAATCTGGGGCTCTGTGCTTTTTTTCGTCTGAACAAGTGTTACTGTTTTCTGCACAAAAGCGATTCTGCGAAGCAATGTGAACAGGCACAAAGAAGGTGCTAGCAGGGAATTCTCTGCCTGCCTTTCCCCAGTGCTCTGCAAGCTCTCCAGGACAACATAAAATCTGGGGCTCTGTGCTTTCTTTCGTTCTGAACAAGTGTTACTGTTTTCTGCACAAAAGCGATTCTGCGAAGCAATGGGAACACTTCTGTTTCCCAGGCACAGAGAAGGTGCTAGCAGGGAATTCTCTGCCTGCCTTTCCCCAGTGCTCTGCAAGCTCTCCAGGACAACATAGAATCTGGGGCTCTGTGCTTTCTTTCGTCTGAACAAGTGTTACTGTTTTCTGCACAAAAGCGATTCTGCGAAGCAATGTGAACAGGCACAGAGAAGGTGCTAGCAGGGAATTCTCTGCCTGCCTTTCCCCAGTGCTCTGCAAGCTCTCCAGCACAACATAAAATCTGGGGCTCTGTGCTTTCTTTCATCTGAACAAGTGTTACTGTTTTCTGCACAAAAGTGATTCTGCGAAGCAATGTGAACACTTCTGTTTCCCAGGCACAGAGAAGGTGCTAGCAGGGAATTCTCTGCCTGCTTTTCCCCAGTGCTCTGCAAGCTCTCCAGGACAACATAAAATCTGGGGCTCTGTGCTTTCTTTCGTTCTGAACAAGTGTTACTGTTTTCTGCACAAAAGCGATTCTTGCGAAGCAATGTGAACAGGCACAGAGAAGGTGCTAGCAGGGAATTCTCTGCCTGCTTTTCCCCAGTGCTCTGCAAGCTCTCCAGGACAACATAAAATCTGGGGCTCTGTGCTTTTTTTCGTCTGAACAAGTGTTACTGTTTTCTGCACAAAAGCGATTCTGCGAAGCAATGTGAACAGGCACAAAGAAGGTGCTAGCAGGGAATTCTCTGCCTGCCTTTCCCCAGTGCTCTGCAAGCTCTCCAGGACAACATAGAATCTGGGGCTCTGTGCTTTCTTTCGTTCTGAACAAGTGTTACTGTTTTCTGCACAAAAGCGATTCTGCGAAGCAATGGGAACACTTCTGCTTCCCAGGCACAGAGAAGGTGCTAGCAGGGAATTCTCTGCCTGCCTTTCCCCAGTGCTCTGCAAGCTCTCCAGGACAACATAAAATCTGGGGCTCTGTGCTTTCTTTCGTTCTGAACAAGTGTTACTGTTTTCTGCACAAAAGCGATTCTGCGAAGCAATGTGAACACTTCTGTTTCCCAGGCACAGAGAAGGTGCTAGCAGGGAATTCTCTGCCTGCCTTTCCCCAGTGCTCTGCAAGCTCTCCAGGACAACATAGAATCTGGGGCTCTGTGCTTTCTTTTGTTCTGAACAAGTGTTAGTGTTTTCTGCACAAAAGCGATTCTGCGAAGCAATGTGAACACTTCTGCTTCCCAGGCACAGAGAAGGTGCTAGCAGGGAATTCTCTGCCTTCCTTTCCCCAGTGCTCTGCAAGCTCTCCAGGACAACATAAAATCTGGGGCTCTGTGCTTTCTTTCGTCTGAACAAGTGTTACTGTTATCTGCACAAAAGCGATTCTGCGAAGCAATGTGAACACTTCTGCTTCCCAGGCACAGAGAAGGTGCTAGCAGGGAATTCTCTGCCTGCTTTTCCCCAGTGCTCTGCAAGCTCTCCAGGACAACATAAAATCTGGGGCTCTGTGCTTTTTTTCGTCTGAACAAGTGTTACTGTTTTCTGCACAAAAGCGATTCTGCGAAGCAATGTGAACAGGCACAAAGAAGGTGCTAGCAGGGAATTCTCTGCCTGCCTTTCCCCAGTGCTCTGCAAGCTCTCCAGGACAACATAAAATCTGGGGCTCTGTGCTTTCTTTCGTTCTGAACAAGTGTTACTGTTTTCTGCACAAAAGCGATTCTGCGAAGCAATGTGAACACTTCTGCTTCCCAGGCACAGAGAAGGTGCTAGCAGGGAATTCTCTGCCTGCTTTTCCCCAGTGCTCTGCAAGCTCTCCAGGACAACATAAAATCTGGGGCTCTGTGCTTTTTTTCGTCTGAACAAGTGTTATTGTTTTCTGCACAAAAGCGATTCTGCGAAGCAATGTAAACAGGCACAAAGAAGGTGCTAGCAGGGAATTCTCTGCCTGCCTTTCCCCAGTGCTCTGCAAGCTCTCCAGGACAACATAGAATCTGGGGCTCTGTGCTTTCTTTCGTTCTGAACAAGTGTTACTGTTTTCTGCACAAAAGCGATTCTGCGAAGCAATGGGAACACTTCTGTTTCCCAGGCACAGAGAAGGTGCTAGCAGGGAATTCTCTGCCTGCTTTTCCCCAGTGCTCTGCAAGCTCTCCAGGACAACATAAAATCTGGGGCTCTGTGCTTTCTTTCGTTCTGAACAAGTGTTACTGTTTTCTGCACAAAAGCGATTCTGCGAAGCAATGTGAACACTTCTGCTTCCCAGGCACAGAGAAGGTGCTAGCAGGGAATTCTCTGCCTGCCTTTCCCTAGTGCTCTGCAAGCTCTCCAGGACAACATAAAATCTGGGGCTCTGTGCTTTCTTTTGTTCTGAACAAGTGTTATTGTTTTCTGCACAAAAGCGATTCTGCGAAGCAATGTGAAGACTTCTGCTTCCCAGGCACAGAGACGGTGCTAGCAGGGAATTCTCTGCCTGCCTTTCCCCAGTGCTCTGCAAGCTCTCCAGGACAACATAAAATCTGGGGCTCTGTGCTTTCTTTCGTCTGAACAAGTGTTACTGTTTTCTGCACAAAAGCGATTCTGCGAAGCAATGTGAACAGGCACAGAGAAGGTGCTAGCAGGGAATTCTCTGCCTGCCTTTCCCCAGTGCTCTGCAAGCTCTCCAGGACAACATAAAATCTGGGGCTCTGTGCTTTCTTTCATTCTGAACAAGTGTTACTGTTTTCTGCACAAAAGTGATTCTGCGAAGCAATGTGAACACTTCTGTTTCCCAGGCACAGAGAAGGTGCTAGCAGGGAATTCTCTGCCTGCTTTTCCCCAGTGCTCTGCAAGCTCTCCAGGACAACATAAAATCTGGGGCTCTGTGCTTTCTTTTGTTCTGAACAAGTGTTACTGTTTTCTGCACAAAAGCGATTCTGCGAAGCAATGTTAAGACTTCTGCTTCCCAGGCACAGAGAAGGTGCTAGCAGGAAATTCTCTGCCTGCTTTTCCCCAGTGCTCTGCAAGCTCTCCAGGACAACATAAAATCTGGGGCTCTGTGCTTTCTTTCGTTCTGAACAAGTGTTACTGTTTTCTGCACAAAAGCGATTCTGCGAAGCAATGGGAACACTTCTGTTTCCCAGGCACAGAGAAGGTGCTAGCAGGGAATTCTCTGCCTGCCTTTCCCCAGTGCTCTGCAAGCTCTCCAGGACAACATAGAATCTGGGGCTCTGTGCTTTCTTTCGTCTGAACAAGTGTTACTGTTTTCTGCACAAAAGCGATTCTGCGAAGCAATGTGAACAGGCACAGAGAAGGTGCTAGCAGGGAATTCTCTGCCTGCCTTTCCCCAGTGCTCTGCAAGCTCTCCAGCACAACATAAAATCTGGGGCTCTGTGCTTTCTTTCGTCTGAACAAGTGTTACTGTTTTCTGCACAAAAGTGATTCTGCGAAGCAATGTGAACACTTCTGTTTCCCAGGCACAGAGAAGGTGCTAGCAGGGAATTCTCTGCTTGCTTTTCCCCAGTGCTCTGCAAGCTCTCCAGGACAACATAAAATCTGGGGCTCTGTGCTTTCTTTCGTTCTGAACAAGTGTTACTGTTTTCTGCACAAAAGCGATTCTTGCGAAGCAATGTGAACAGGCACAGAGAAGGTGCTAGCAGGGAATTCTCTGCCTGCTTTTCCCCAGTGCTCTGCAAGCTCTCCAGGACAACATAAAATCTGGGGCTCTGTGCTTTTTTTCGTCTGAACAAGTGTTACTGTTTTCTGCACAAAAGCGATTCTGCGAAGCAATGTGAACAGGCACAAAGAAGGTGCTAGCAGGGAATTCTCTGCCTGCCTTTCCCCAGTGCTCTGCAAGCTCTCCAGGACAACATAGAATCTGGGGCTCTGTGCTTTCTTTCGTTCTGAACAAGTGTTACTGTTTTCTGCACAAAAGCGATTCTGCGAAGCAATGGGAACACTTCTGCTTCCCAGGCACAGAGAAGGTGCTAGCAGGGAATTCTCTGCCTGCCTTTCCCCAGTGCTCTGCAAGCTCTCCAGGACAACATAAAATCTGGGGCTCTGTGCTTTCTTTCGTTCTGAACAAGTGTTACTGTTTTCTGCACAAAAGCGATTCTGCGAAGCAATGTGAACACTTCTGTTTCCCAGGCACAGAGAAGGTGCTAGCAGGGAATTCTCTGCCTGCCTTTCCCCAGTGCTCTGCAAGCTCTCCAGGACAACATAGAATCTGGGGCTCTGTGCTTTCTTTTGTTCTGAACAAGTGTTAGTGTTTTCTGCACAAAAGCGATTCTGCGAAGCAATGTGAACACTTCTGCTTCCCAGGCACAGAGAAGGTGCTAGCAGGGAATTCTCTGCCTTCCTTTCCCCAGTGCTCTGCAAGCTCTCCAGGACAACATAAAATCTGGGGCTCTGTGCTTTCTTTCGTCTGAACAAGTGTTACTGTTATCTGCACAAAAGCGATTCTGCGAAGCAATGTGAACACTTCTGTTTCCCAGGCACAGAGAAGGTGCTAGCAGGGAATTCTCTGCCTGCTTTTCCCCAGTGCTCTGCAAGCTCTCCAGGACAACATAGAATCTGGGGCTCTGTGCTTTCTTTCGTTCTGAACAAGTGTTACTGTTTTCTGCACAAAAGCGATTCTGCGAAGCAATGTGAACAGGCACAGAGAAGGTGCTAGCAGGGAATTCTCTGCCTGCCTTTCCCCAGTGCTCTGCAAGCTCTCCAGGACAACATAAAATCTGGGGCTCTGTGCTTTCTTTCATTCTGAACAAGTGTTACTGTTTTCTGCACAAAAGTGATTCTGCGAAGCAATGTGAACACTTCTGTTTCCCAGGCACAGAGAAGGTGCTAGCAGGGAATTCTCTGCCTGCTTTTCCCCAGTGCTCTGCAAGCTCTCCAGGACAACATAAAATCTGGGGCTCTGTGCTTTCTTTTGTTCTGAACAAGTGTTACTGTTTTCTGCACAAAAGCGATTCTGCGAAGCAATGTGAACACTTCTGCTTCCCAGGCACAGAGAAGGTGCTAGCAGGAAATTCTCTGCCTGCTTTTCCCCAGTGCTCTGCAAGCTCTCCAGGACAACATAAAATCTGGGGCTCTGTGCTTTCTTTCGTTCTGAACAAGTGTTACTGTTTTCTGCACAAAAGCGATTCTTGCGAAGCAATGTGAACAGGCACAGAGAAGGTGCTAGCAGGGAATTCTCTGCCTGCTTTTCCCCAGTGCTCTGCAAGCTCTCCAGGACAACATAAAATCTGGGGCTCTGTGCTTTTTTTCGTCTGAACAAGTGTTACTGTTTTCTGCACAAAAGCGATTCTGCGAAGCAATGTGAACAGGCACAAAGAAGGTGCTAGCAGGGAATTCTCTGCCTGCCTTTCCCCAGTGCTCTGCAAGCTCTCCAGGACAACATAGAATCTGGGGCTCTGTGCTTTCTTTCGTTCTGAACAAGTGTTACTGTTTTCTGCACAAAAGCGATTCTGCGAAGCAATGGGAACACTTCTGCTTCCCAGGCACAGAGAAGGTGCTAGCAGGGAATTCTCTGCCTGCCTTTCCCCAGTGCTCTGCAAGCTCTCCAGGACAACATAAAATCTGGGGCTCTGTGCTTTCTTTCGTTCTGAACAAGTGTTACTGTTTTCTGCACAAAAGCGATTCTGCGAAGCAATGTGAACACTTCTGTTTCCCAGGCACAGAGAAGGTGCTAGCAGGAAATTCTCTGCCTGCCTTTCCCCAGTGCTCTGCAAGCTCTCCAGGACAACATAGAATCTGGGGCTCTGTGCTTTCTTTTGTTCTGAACAAGTGTTAGTGTTTTCTGCACAAAAGCGATTCTGCGAAGCAATGGGAACACTTCTGCTTCCCAGGCACAGAGAAGGTGCTAGCAGGGAATTCTCTGCCTTCCTTTCCCCAGTGCTCTGCAAGCTCTCCAGGACAACATAAAATCTGGGGCTCTGTGCTTTCTTTCGTCTGAACAAGTGTTACTGTTATCTGCACAAAAGCGATTCTGCGAAGCAATGTGAACACTTCTGTTTCCCAGGCACAGAGAAGGTGCTAGCAGGGAATTCTCTGCCTGCTTTTCCCCAGTGCTCTGCAAGCTCTCCAGGACAACATAAAATCTGGGGCTCTGTGCTTTTTTTCGTCTGAACAAGTGTTACTGTTTTCTGCACAAAAGCGATTCTGCGAAGCAATGTGAACAGGCACAAAGAAGGTGCTAGCAGGGAATTCTCTGCCTGCCTTTCCCCAGTGCTCTGCAAGCTCTCCAGGACAACATAGAATCTGGGGCTCTGTGCTTTCTTTCGTTCTGAACAAGTGTTACTGTTTTCTGCACAAAAGCGATTCTGCGAAGCAATGGGAACACTTCTGTTTCCCAGGCACAGAGAAGGTGCTAGCAGGGAATTCTCTGCCTGCTTTTCCCCAGTGCTCTGCAAGCTCTCCAGGACAACATAAAATCTGGGGCTCTGTGCTTTCTTTCGTTCTGAACAAGTGTTACTGTTTTCTGCACAAAAGCGATTCTGCGAAGCAATGTGAACACTTCTGCTTCCCAGGCACAGAGAAGGTGCTAGCAGGGAATTCTCTGCCTGCCTTTCCCTAGTGCTCTGCAAGCTCTCCAGGACAACATAAAATCTGGGGCTCTGTGCTTTCTTTTGTTCTGAACAAGTGTTATTGTTTTCTGCACAAAAGCGATTCTGCGAAGCAATGTGAAGACTTCTGCTTCCCAGGCACAGAGACGGTGCTAGCAGGGAATTCTCTGCCTGCCTTTCCCCAGTGCTCTGCAAGCTCTCCAGGACAACATAAAATCTGGGGCTCTGTGCTTTCTTTCGTTCTGAACAAGTGTTACTGTTTTCTGCACAAAAGCGATTCTGCGAAGCAATGTGAACAGGCACAGAGAAGGTGCTAGCAGGGAATTCTCTGCCTGCCTTTCCCCAGTGCTCTGCAAGCTCTCCAGGACAACATAAAATCTGGGGCTCTGTGCTTTCTTTCGTTCTGAACAAGTGTTACTGTTTTCTGCACAAAAGTGATTCTGCGAAGCAATGTGAAGACTTCTGCTTCCCAGGCACAGAGAAGGTGCTAGCAGGGAATTCTCTGCCTGCTTTTCCCCAGTGCTCTGCAAGCTCTCCAGGACAACATAGAATCTGGGGCTCTGTGCTTTCTTTCGTCTGAACAAGTGTTACTGTTTTCTGCACAAAAGCGATTCTGCGAAGCAATGTGAACAGGCACAGAGAAGGTGCTAGCAGGGAATTCTCTGCCTGCCTTTCCCCAGTGCTCTGCAAGCTCTCCAGGACAACATAAAATCTGGGGCTCTGTGCTTTCTTTCGTTCTGAACAAGTGTTACTGTTTTATGCACAAAAGCGATTCTGCGAAGCAATGTGAACACTTCTATTTCCCAGGCACAGAGAAGGTGCTAGCAGGGAATTCTCTGCCTGCTTTTCCCCAGTGCTCTGCAAGCTCTCCAGGACAACATAAAATCTGGGCCTCTGTGCTTTCTTTCGTTCTGAACAAGTGTTACTGTTTTCTGCACAAAAGCGATTCTGCGAAGCAATGTGAACACTTCTGCTTCCCAGGCACAGAGAAGGTGCTAGCAGGGAATTCTCTGCCTGCTTTTCCCCAGTGCTCTGCAAGCTCTCCAGGACAACATAAAATCTGGGGCTCTGTGCTTTTTTTCGTCTGAACAAGTGTTACTGTTTTCTGCACAAAAGCGATTCTGCGAAGCAATGGGAACACTTCTGTTTCCCAGGCACAGAGAAGGTGCTAGCAGGGAATTCTCTGCCTGCCTTTCCCCAGTGCTCTGCAAGCTCTCCAGGACAACATAGAATCTGGGGCTCTGTGCTTTCTTTCGTCTGAAAAAGTGTTACAGTTTTCTGCACAAAAGCGATTCTGCCAAGCAATGTGAACAGGCACAGAGAAGGTGCTAGCAGGGAATTCTCTGCCTGCCTTTCCCCAGTGCTCTGCAAGCTCTCCAGGACAACAGCAAATCTGGGGCTCTGTGCTTTCTTTCGTTCTGAACAAGTGTTACTGTTTTCTGCACAAAAGCGATTCTGCGAAGCAATGTGAACACTTCTGCTTCCCAGGCACAGAGAAGGTGCTAGCAGGGAATTCTCTGCCTGCTTTTCCCCAGTGCTCTGCAAGCTCTCCAGGACAACATAAAATCTGGGGCTCTGTGCTTTTTTTCGTCTGAACAAGTGTTACTGTTTTCTGCACAAAAGCGATTCTGCGAAGCAATGTGAACAGGCACAGAGAAGGTGCTAGCAGGGAATTCTCTGCCTGCCTTTCCCCAGTGCTCTGCAAGCTCTCCAGGACAACATAGAATCTGGGGCTCTGTGCTTTCTTTCGTTCTGAACAAGTGTTACTGTTTTCTGCACAAAAGCGATTCTGCGAAGCAATGTGAACACTTCTGTTTCCCAGGCACAGAGAAGGTGCTAGCAGGGAATTCTCTGCCTGCTTTTCCCCAGTGCTCTGCAAGCTCTCCAGGACAACATAAAATCTGGGGCTCTGTGCTTTCTTTCGTTCTGAACAAGTGTTACTGTTTTCTGCACAAAAGCGATTCTGCGAAGCAATGTGAAGACTTCTGCTTCCCAGGCACAGAGAAGGTGCTAGCAGGGAATTCTCTGCCTGCCTTTCCCTAGTGCTCTGCAAGCTCTCCAGGACAACATAAAATCTGGGGCTCTGTGCTTTCTTTCGTTCTGAACAAGTGTTATTGTTTTCTGCACAAAAGCGATTCTGCGAAGCAATGTGAAGACTTCTGCTTCCCAGGCACAGAGACGGTGCTAGCAGGGAATTCTCTGCCTGCCTTTCCCCAGTGCTCTGCAAGCTCTCCAGGACAACATAAAATCTGGGGCTCTGTGCTTTCTTTCGTCTGAACAAGTGTTACTGTTTTCTGCACAAAAGCGATTCTGCGAAGCAATGTGAACAGGCACAAAGAAGGTGCTAGCAGGGAATTCTCTGCCTGCTTTTCCCCAGTGCTCTGCAAGCTCTCCAGGACAACATAAAATCTGGGGCTCTGTGCTTTCTTTCGTTCTGAACAAGTGTTACTGTTTTCTGCACAAAAGCGATTCTTGCGAAGCAATGTGAACAGGCACAGAGAAGGTGCTAGCAGGGAATTCTCTGCCTGCTTTTCCCCAGTGCTCTGCAAGCTCTCCAGGACAACATAAAATCTGGGGCTCTGTGCTTTCTTTCGTTCTGAACAAGTGTTACTGTTTTCTGCACAAAAGCGATTCTGCGAAGCAATGTGAACACTTCTGCTTCCCAGGCACAGAGAAGGTGCTAGCAGGGAATTCTCTGCCTGCTTTTCCCCAGTGCTCTGCAAGCTCTCCAGGACAACATAAAATCTGGGGCTCTGTGCTTTCTTTCGTTCTGAACAAGTGTTACTGTTTTCTGCACAAAAGCGATTCTGCGAAGCAATGTGAACAGGCACAGAGAAGGTGCTAGCAGGGAATTCTCTGCCTGCCTTTCCCCAGTGCTCTGCAAGCTCTCCAGGACAACATAGAATCTGGGGCTCTGTGCTTTCTTTCGTTCTGAACAAGTGTTACTGTTTTCTGCACAAAAGCGATTCTGCGAAGCAATGGGAACACTTCTGTTTCCCAGGCACAGAGAAGGTGCTAGCAGGGAATTCTCTGCCTGCTTTTCCCCAGTGCTCTGCAAGCTCTCCAGGACAACATAAAATCTGGGGCTCTGTGCTTTCTTTCGTTCTGAACAAGTGTTACTGTTTTCTGCACAAAAGTGATTCTGCGAAGCAATGTGAAGACTTCTGCTTCCCAGGCACAGAGAAGGTGATAGCAGGGAATTCTCTGCCTGCCTTTCCCCAGTGCTCTGCAAGCTCTCCAGGACAACATAGAATCTGGGGCTCTGTGCTTTCTTTCGTCTGAACAAGTGTTACTGTTTTCTGCACAAAAGCGATTCTGCGAAGCAATGTGAACAGGCACAGAGAAGGTGCTAGCAGGGAATTCTCTGCCTGCCTTTCCCCAGTGCTCTGCAAGCTCTCCAGCACAACATAAAATCTGGGGCTCTGTGCTTTCTTTCGTTCTGAACAAGTGTTACTGTTTTCTGCACAAAAGTGATTCTGCGAAGCAATGTGAACACTTCTGCTTCCCAGGCACAGAGAAGGTGCTAGCAGGGAATTCTCTGCCTGCTTTTCCCCAGTGCTCTGCAAGCTCTCCAGGACAACATAAAATCTGGGGCTCTGTGCTTTCTTTCGTTCTGAACAAGTGTTACTGTTTTCTGCACAAAAGCGATTCTTGCGAAGCAATGTGAACAGGCACAGAGAAGGTGCTAGCAGGGAATTCTCTGCCTGCTTTTCCCCAGTGCTCTGCAAGCTCTCCAGGACAACATAAAATCTGGGGCTCTGTGCTTTCTTTCGTTCTGAACAAGTGTTACTGTTTTCTGCACAAAAGCGATTCTGCGAAGCAATGTGAACACTTCTGCTTCCCAGGCACAGAGAAGGTGCTAGCAGGGAATTCTCTGCCTGCTTTTCCCCAGTGCTCTGCAAGCTCTCCAGGACAACATAAAATCTGGGGCTCTGTGCTTTCTTTCGTTCTGAACAAGTGTTACTGTTTTCTGCACAAAAGCGATTCTGCGAAGCAATGTGAACACTTCTGCTTCCCAGGCACAGAGAAGGTGCTAGCAGGGAATTCTCTGCCTGCTTTTCCCCAGTGCTCTGCAAGCTCTCCAGGACAACATAAAATCTGGGGCTCTGTGCTTTTTTTCGTCTGAACAAGTGTTACTGTTTTCTGCACAAAAGCGATTCTGCGAAGCAATGTGAACAGGCACAAAGAAGGTGCTAGCAGGGAATTCTCTGCCTGCCTTTCCCCAGTGCTCTGCAAGCTCTCCAGGACAACATAGAATCTGGGGCTCTGTGCTTTCTTTCGTTCTGAACAAGTGTTACTGTTTTCTGCACAAAAGCGATTCTGCGAAGCAATGGGAACACTTCTGTTTCCCAGGCACAGAGAAGGTGCTAGCAGGGAATTCTCTGCCTGCTTTTCCCCAGTGCTCTGCAAGCTCTCCAGGACAACATAAAATCTGGGGCTCTGTGCTTTCTTTCGTTCTGAACAAGTGTTACTGTTTTCTGCACAAAAGCGATTCTGCGAAGCAATGTGAACACTTCTGCTTCCCAGGCACAGAGAAGGTGCTAGCAGGGAATTCTCTGCCTGCCTTTCCCTAGTGCTCTGCAAGCTCTCCAGGACAACATAAAATCTGGGGCTCTGTGCTTTCTTTTGTTCTGAACAAGTGTTATTGTTTTCTGCACAAAAGCGATTCTGCGAAGCAATGTGGACAGGCACAGAGAAGGTGCTAGCAGGGAATTCTCTGCCTGCCTTTCCCCAGTGCTCTGCAAGCTCTCCAGGACAACATAAAATCTGGGGCTCTGTGCTTTCTTTCATTCTGAACAAGTGTTACTGTTTTCTGCACAAAAGTGATTCTGCGAAGCAATGTGAACACTTCTGTTTCCCAGGCACAGAGAAGGTGCTAGCAGGGAATTCTCTGCCTGCTTTTCCCCAGTGCTCTGCAAGCTCTCCAGGACAACATAAAATCTGGGGCTCTGTGCTTTCTTTTGTTCTGAACAAGTGTTACTGTTTTCTGCACAAAAGCGATTCTGCGAAGCAATGTGAACACTTCTGCTTCCCAGGCACAGAGAAGATGCTAGCAGGAAATTCTCTGCCTGCTTTTCCCCAGTGCTCTGCAAGCTCTCCAGGACAACATAAAATCTGGGGCTCTGTGCTTTCTTTCGTTCTGAACAAGTGTTACTGTTTTCTGCACAAAAGCGATTCTGCGAAGCAATGGGAACACTTCTGTTTCCCAGGCACAGAGAAGGTGCTAGCAGGGAATTCTCTGCCTGCTTTTCCCCAGTGCTCTGCAAGCTCTCCAGGACAACATAAAATCTGGGGCTCTGTGCTTTCTTTCGTTCTGAACAAGTGTTACTGTTTTCTGCACAAAAGCGATTCTGCGAAGCAATGTGAACACTTCTGCTTCCCAGGCACAGAGAAGGTGCTAGCAGGGAATTCTCTGCCTGCCTTTCCCTAGTGCTCTGCAAGCTCTCCAGGACAACATAAAATCTGGGGCTCTGTGCTTTCTTTTGTTCTGAACAAGTGTTATTGTTTTCTGCACAAAAGCGATTCTGCGAAGCAATGTGAAGACTTCTGCTTCCCAGGCACAGAGACGGTGCTAGCAGGGAATTCTCTGCCTGCCTTTCCCCAGTGCTCTGCAAGCTCTCCAGGACAACATAAAATCTGGGGCTCTGTGCTTTCTTTCGTTCTGAACAAGTGTTACTGTTTTCTGCACAAAAGCGATTCTGCGAAGCAATGTGAACAGGCACAGAGAAGGTGCTAGCAGGGAATTCTCTGCCTGCCTTTCCCCAGTGCTCTGCAAGCTCTCCAGGACAACATAAAATCTGGGGCTCTGTGCTTTCTTTCATTCTGAACAAGTGTTACTGTTTTCTGCACAAAAGTGATTCTGCGAAGCAATGTGAACACTTCTGTTTCCCAGGCACAGAGAAGGTGCTAGCAGGGAATTCTCTGCCTGCTTTTCCCCAGTGCTCTGCAAGCTCTCCAGGACAACATAAAATCTGGGGCTCTGTGCTTTCTTTTGTTCTGAACAAGTGTTACTGTTTTCTGCACAAAAGCGATTCTGCGAAGCAATGTGAACACTTCTGCTTCCCAGGCACAGAGAAGGTGCTAGCAGGAAATTCTCTGCCTGCTTTTCCCCAGTGCTCTGCAAGCTCTCCAGGACAACATAAAATCTGGGGCTCTGTGCTTTCTTTCGTTCTGAACAAGTGTTACTGTTTTCTGCACAAAAGTGATTCTGCGAAGCAATGTGAAGACTTCTGCTTCCCAGGCACAGAGAAGGTGCTAGCAGGGAATTCTCTGCCTGCTTTTCCCCAGTGCTCTGCAAGCTCTCCAGGACAACATAAAATCTGGGGCTCTGTGCTTTCTTTCGTTCTGAACAAGTGTTACTGTTTTCTGCACAAAAGCGATTCTGCGAAGCAATGTGAACAGGCACAGAGAAGGTGCTAGCAGGGAATTCTCTGCCTGCCTTTCCCCAGTGCTCTGCAAGCTCTCCAGGACAACATAGAATCTGGGGCTCTGTGCTTTCTTTCGTTCTGAACAAGTGTTACTGTTTTCTGCACAAAAGCGATTCTGCGAAGCAATGGGAACACTTCTGTTTCCCAGGCACAGAGAAGGTGCTAGCAGGGAATTCTCTGCCTGCTTTTCCCCAGTGCTCTGCAAGCTCTCCAGGACAACATAAAATCTGGGGCTCTGTGCTTTCTTTCGTTCTGAACAAGTGTTACTGTTTTCTGCACAAAAGTGATTCTGCGAAGCAATGTGAAGACTTCTGCTTCCCAGGCACAGAGAAGGTGATAGCAGGGAATTCTCTGCCTGCCTTTCCCCAGTGCTCTGCAAGCTCTCCAGGACAACATAGAATCTGGGGCTCTGTGCTTTCTTTCGTCTGAACAAGTGTTACTGTTTTCTGCACAAAAGCGATTCTGCGAAGCAATGTGAACAGGCACAGAGAAGGTGCTAGCAGGGAATTCTCTGCCTGCCTTTCCCCAGTGCTCTGCAAGCTCTCCAGCACAACATAAAATCTGGGGCTCTGTGCTTTCTTTCGTTCTGAACAAGTGTTACTGTTTTCTGCACAAAAGTGATTCTGCGAAGCAATGTGAACACTTCTGCTTCCCAGGCACAGAGAAGGTGCTAGCAGGGAATTCTCTGCCTGCTTTTCCCCAGTGCTCTGCAAGCTCTCCAGGACAACATAAAATCTGGGGCTCTGTGCTTTCTTTCGTTCTGAACAAGTGTTACTGTTTTCTGCACAAAAGCGATTCTTGCGAAGCAATGTGAACAGGCACAGAGAAGGTGCTAGCAGGGAATTCTCTGCCTGCTTTTCCCCAGTGCTCTGCAAGCTCTCCAGGACAACATAAAATCTGGGGCTCTGTGCTTTCTTTCGTTCTGAACAAGTGTTACTGTTTTCTGCACAAAAGCGATTCTGCGAAGCAATGTGAACACTTCTGCTTCCCAGGCACAGAGAAGGTGCTAGCAGGGAATTCTCTGCCTGCTTTTCCCCAGTGCTCTGCAAGCTCTCCAGGACAACATAAAATCTGGGGCTCTGTGCTTTCTTTCGTTCTGAACAAGTGTTACTGTTTTCTGCACAAAAGCGATTCTGCGAAGCAATGTGAACACTTCTGCTTCCCAGGCACAGAGAAGGTGCTAGCAGGGAATTCTCTGCCTGCTTTTCCCCAGTGCTCTGCAAGCTCTCCAGGACAACATAAAATCTGGGGCTCTGTGCTTTTTTTCGTCTGAACAAGTGTTACTGTTTTCTGCACAAAAGCGATTCTGCGAAGCAATGTGAACAGGCACAAAGAAGGTGCTAGCAGGGAATTCTCTGCCTGCCTTTCCCCAGTGCTCTGCAAGCTCTCCAGGACAACATAGAATCTGGGGCTCTGTGCTTTCTTTCGTTCTGAACAAGTGTTACTGTTTTCTGCACAAAAGCGATTCTGCGAAGCAATGGGAACACTTCTGTTTCCCAGGCACAGAGAAGGTGCTAGCAGGGAATTCTCTGCCTGCTTTTCCCCAGTGCTCTGCAAGCTCTCCAGGACAACATAAAATCTGGGGCTCTGTGCTTTCTTTCGTTCTGAACAAGTGTTACTGTTTTCTGCACAAAAGCGATTCTGCGAAGCAATGTGAACACTTCTGCTTCCCAGGCACAGAGAAGGTGCTAGCAGGGAATTCTCTGCCTGCCTTTCCCTAGTGCTCTGCAAGCTCTCCAGGACAACATAAAATCTGGGGCTCTGTGCTTTCTTTTGTTCTGAACAAGTGTTATTGTTTTCTGCACAAAAGCGATTCTGCGAAGCAATGTGGACAGGCACAGAGAAGGTGCTAGCAGGGAATTCTCTGCCTGCCTTTCCCCAGTGCTCTGCAAGCTCTCCAGGACAACATAAAATCTGGGGCTCTGTGCTTTCTTTCATTCTGAACAAGTGTTACTGTTTTCTGCACAAAAGTGATTCTGCGAAGCAATGTGAACACTTCTGTTTCCCAGGCACAGAGAAGGTGCTAGCAGGGAATTCTCTGCCTGCTTTTCCCCAGTGCTCTGCAAGCTCTCCAGGACAACATAAAATCTGGGGCTCTGTGCTTTCTTTTGTTCTGAACAAGTGTTACTGTTTTCTGCACAAAAGCGATTCTGCGAAGCAATGTGAACACTTCTGCTTCCCAGGCACAGAGAAGATGCTAGCAGGAAATTCTCTGCCTGCTTTTCCCCAGTGCTCTGCAAGCTCTCCAGGACAACATAAAATCTGGGGCTCTGTGCTTTCTTTCGTTCTGAACAAGTGTTACTGTTTTCTGCACAAAAGCGATTCTGCGAAGCAATGGGAACACTTCTGTTTCCCAGGCACAGAGAAGGTGCTAGCAGGGAATTCTCTGCCTGCTTTTCCCCAGTGCTCTGCAAGCTCTCCAGGACAACATAAAATCTGGGGCTCTGTGCTTTCTTTCGTTCTGAACAAGTGTTACTGTTTTCTGCACAAAAGCGATTCTGCGAAGCAATGTGAACACTTCTGCTTCCCAGGCACAGAGAAGGTGCTAGCAGGGAATTCTCTGCCTGCCTTTCCCTAGTGCTCTGCAAGCTCTCCAGGACAACATAAAATCTGGGGCTCTGTGCTTTCTTTTGTTCTGAACAAGTGTTATTGTTTTCTGCACAAAAGCGATTCTGCGAAGCAATGTGAAGACTTCTGCTTCCCAGGCACAGAGACGGTGCTAGCAGGGAATTCTCTGCCTGCCTTTCCCCAGTGCTCTGCAAGCTCTCCAGGACAACATAAAATCTGGGGCTCTGTGCTTTCTTTCGTTCTGAACAAGTGTTACTGTTTTCTGCACAAAAGCGATTCTGCGAAGCAATGTGAACAGGCACAGAGAAGGTGCTAGCAGGGAATTCTCTGCCTGCCTTTCCCCAGTGCTCTGCAAGCTCTCCAGGACAACATAAAATCTGGGGCTCTGTGCTTTCTTTCATTCTGAACAAGTGTTACTGTTTTCTGCACAAAAGTGATTCTGCGAAGCAATGTGAACACTTCTGTTTCCCAGGCACAGAGAAGGTGCTAGCAGGGAATTCTCTGCCTGCTTTTCCCCAGTGCTCTGCAAGCTCTCCAGGACAACATAAAATCTGGGGCTCTGTGCTTTCTTTTGTTCTGAACAAGTGTTACTGTTTTCTGCACAAAAGCGATTCTGCGAAGCAATGTGAACACTTCTGCTTCCCAGGCACAGAGAAGGTGCTAGCAGGAAATTCTCTGCCTGCTTTTCCCCAGTGCTCTGCAAGCTCTCCAGGACAACATAAAATCTGGGGCTCTGTGCTTTCTTTCGTTCTGAACAAGTGTTACTGTTTTCTGCACAAAAGTGATTCTGCGAAGCAATGTGAAGACTTCTGCTTCCCAGGCACAGAGAAGGTGCTAGCAGGGAATTCTCTGCCTGCTTTTCCCCAGTGCTCTGCAAGCTCTCCAGGACAACATAGAATCTGGGGCTCTGTGCTTTCTTTCGTCTGAACAAGTGTTACTGTTTTCTGCACAAAAGCGATTCTGCGAAGCAATGTGAACAGGCACAGAGAAGGTGCTAGCAGGGAATTCTCTGCCTGCTTTTCCCCAGTGCTCTGCAAGCTCTCCAGGACAACATAAAATCTGGGGCTCTGTGCTTTCTTTTGTTCTGAACAAGTGTTACTGTTTTCTGCACAAAAGCGATTCTGCGAAGCAATGTGAACACTTCTGCTTCCCAGGCACAGAGAAGGTGCTAGCAGGAAATTCTCTGCCTGCTTTTCCCCAGTGCTCTGCAAGCTCTCCAGGACAACATAAAATCTGGGGCTCTGTGCTTTCTTTCGTTCTGAACAAGTGTTACTGTTTTCTGCACAAAAGTGATTCTGCGAAGCAATGTGAAGACTTCTGCTTCCCAGGCACAGAGAAGGTGCTAGCAGGGAATTCTCTGCCTGCTTTTCCCCAGTGCTCTGCAAGCTCTCCAGGACAACATAGAATCTGGGGCTCTGTGCTTTCTTTCGTCTGAACAAGTGTTACTGTTTTCTGCACAAAAGCGATTCTGCGAAGCAATGTGAACAGGCACAGAGAAGGTGCTAGCAGGGAATTCTCTGCCTGCCTTTCCCCAGTGCTCTGCAAGCTCTCCAGGACAACATAAAATCTGGGGCTCTGTGCTTTCTTTCGTTCTGAACAAGTGTTACTGTTTTATGCACAAAAGCGATTCTGCGAAGCAATGTGAACACTTCTGTTTCCCAGGCACAGAGAAGGTGCTAGCAGGGAATTCTCTGCCTGCTTTTCCCCAGTGCTCTGCAAGCTCTCCAGGACAACATAAAATCTGGGGCTCTGTGCTTTTTTTCGTCTGAACAAGTGTTACTGTTTTCTGCACAAAAGCGATTCTGCGAAGCAATGGGAACACTTCTGTTTCCCAGGCACAGAGAAGGTGCTAGCAGGGAATTCTCTGCCTGCCTTTCCCCAGTGCTCTGCAAGCTCTCCAGGACAACATAGAATCTGGGGCTCTGTGCTTTCTTTCGTCTGAAAAAGTGTTACAGTTTTCTGCACAAAAGCGATTCTGCCAAGCAATGTGAACAGGCACAGAGAAGGTGCTAGCAGGGAATTCTCTGCCTGCCTTTCCCCAGTGCTCTGCAAGCTCTCCAGGACAACAGCATATCTGGGGCTCTGTGCTTTCTTTCGTTCTGAACAAGTGTTACTGTTTTCTGCACAAAAGCGATTCTGCGAAGCAATGTGAACACTTCTGCTTCCCAGGCACAGAGAAGGTGCTAGCAGGGAATTCTCTGCCTGCTTTTCCCCAGTGCTCTGCAAGCTCTCCAGGACAACATAAAATCTGGGGCTCTGTGCTTTTTTTCGTCTGAACAAGTGTTACTGTTTTCTGCACAAAAGCGATTCTGCGAAGCAATGTGAACAGGCACAGAGAAGGTGCTAGCAGGGAATTCTCTGCCTGCCTTTCCCCAGTGCTCTGCAAGCTCTCCAGGACAACATAGAATCTGGGGCTCTGTGCTTTCTTTCGTTCTGAACAAGTGTTACTGTTTTCTGCACAAAAGCGATTCTGCGAAGCAATGGGAACACTTCTGTTTCCCAGGCACAGAGAAGGTGCTAGCAGGGAATTCTCTGCCTGCTTTTCCCCAGTGCTCTGCAAGCTCTCCAGGACAACATAAAATCTGGGGCTCTGTGCTTTCTTTCGTTCTGAACAAGTGTTACTGTTTTCTGCACAAAAGCGATTCTGCGAAGCAATGTGAAGACTTCTGCTTCCCAGGCACAGAGAAGGTGCTAGCAGGGAATTCTCTGCCTGCCTTTCCCTAGTGCTCTGCAAGCTCTCCAGGACAACATAAAATCTGGGGCTCTGTGCTTTCTTTCGTTCTGAACAAGTGTTATTGTTTTCTGCACAAAAGCGATTCTGCGAAGCAATGTGAAGACTTCTGCTTCCCAGGCACAGAGACGGTGCTAGCAGGGAATTCTCTGCCTGCCTTTCCCCAGTGCTCTGCAAGCTCTCCAGGACAACATAAAATCTGGGGCTCTGTGCTTTCTTTCGTCTGAACAAGTGTTACTGTTTTCTGCACAAAAGCGATTCTGCGAAGCAATGTGAACAGGCACAAAGAAGGTGCTAGCAGGGAATTCTCTGCCTGCTTTTCCCCAGTGCTCTGCAAGCTCTCCAGGACAACATAAAATCTGGGGCTCTGTGCTTTCTTTCGTTCTGAACAAGTGTTACTGTTTTCTGCACAAAAGCGATTCTTGCGAAGCAATGTGAACAGGCACAGAGAAGGTGCTAGCAGGGAATTCTCTGCCTGCTTTTCCCCAGTGCTCTGCAAGCTCTCCAGGACAACATAAAATCTGGGGCTCTGTGCTTTCTTTCGTTCTGAACAAGTGTTACTGTTTTCTGCACAAAAGCGATTCTGCGAAGCAATGTGAACACTTCTGCTTCCCAGGCACAGAGAAGGTGCTAGCAGGGAATTCTCTGCCTGCTTTTCCCCAGTGCTCTGCAAGCTCTCCAGGACAACATAAAATCTGGGGCTCTGTGCTTTCTTTCGTCTGAACAAGTGTTACTGTTTTCTGCACAAAAGCGATTCTGCGAAGCAATGTGAACAGGCACAGAGAAGGTGCTAGCAGGGAATTCTCTGCCTGCCTTTCCCCAGTGCTCTGCAAGCTCTCCAGCACAACATAAAATCTGGGGCTCTGTGCTTTCTTTCGTTCTGAACAAGTGTTACTGTTTTCTGCACAAAAGTGATTCTGCGAAGCAATGTGAACACTTCTGCTTCCCAGGCACAGAGAAGGTGCTAGCAGGGAATTCTCTGCCTGCTTTTCCCCAGTGCTCTGCAAGCTCTCCAGGACAACATAAAATCTGGGGCTCTGTGCTTTCTTTCGTTCTGAACAAGTGTTACTGTTTTCTGCACAAAAGCGATTCTTGCGAAGCAATGTGAACAGGCACAGAGAAGGTGCTAGCAGGGAATTCTCTGCCTGCTTTTCCCCAGTGCTCTGCAAGCTCTCCAGGACAACATAGAATCTGGGGCTCTGTGCTTTCTTTCGTTCTGAACAAGTGTTACTGTTTTCTGCACAAAAGCGATTCTGCGAAGCAATGGGAACACTTCTGTTTCCCAGGCACAGAGAAGGTGCTAGCAGGGAATTCTCTGCCTGCTTTTCCCCAGTGCTCTGCAA
This sequence comes from Strix uralensis, assembly GCF_047716275.1. NCBI lineage: Eukaryota > Metazoa > Chordata > Aves > Strigiformes > Strigidae > Strix > Strix uralensis. The sequence goes on along the minus strand of NW_027436748.1, from coordinate 364,730 downwards.
GCTCTCCAGGACAACATAAAATCTGGGGCTCTGTGCTTTCTTTCGTTCTGAACAAGTGTTACTGTTTTCTGCACAAAAGCGATTCTGCGAAGCAATGTGAACACTTCTGCTTCCCAGGCACAGAGAAGGTGCTAGCAGGGAATTCTCTGCCTGCTTTTCCCCAGTGCTCTGCAAGCTCTCCAGGACAACATAAAATCTGGGGCTCTGTGCTTTTTTTCGTGTGAACAAGTGTTACTGTTTTCTGCACAAAAGCGATTCTGCGAAGCAATGTGAAGACTTCTGCTTCCCAGGCACAGAGAAGGTGATAGCAGGGAATTCTCTGCCTGCCTTTCCCCAGTGCTCTGCAAGCTCTCCAGGACAACATAGAATCTGGGGCTCTGTGCTTTCTTTCGTCTGAACAAGTGTTACTGTTTTCTGCACAAAAGCGATTCTGCGAAGCAATGTGAACAGGCACAGAGAAGGTGCTAGCAGGGAATTCTCTGCCTGCCTTTCCCCAGTGCTCTGCAAGCTCTCCAGCACAACATAAAATCTGGGGCTCTGTGCTTTCTTTCGTTCTGAACAAGTGTTACTGTTTTCTGCACAAAAGTGATTCTGCGAAGCAATGTGAACACTTCTGCTTCCCAGGCACAGAGAAGGTGCTAGCAGGGAATTCTCTGCCTGCTTTTCCCCAGTGCTCTGCAAGCTCTCCAGGACAACATAAAATCTGGGGCTCTGTGCTTTCTTTCGTTCTGAACAAGTGTTACTGTTTTCTGCACAAAAGCGATTCTTGCGAAGCAATGTGAACAGGCACAGAGAAGGTGCTAGCAGGGAATTCTCTGCCTGCTTTTCCCCAGTGCTCTGCAAGCTCTCCAGGACAACATAAAATCTGGGGCTCTGTGCTTTCTTTCGTTCTGAACAAGTGTTACTGTTTTCTGCACAAAAGCGATTCTGCGAAGCAATGTGAACACTTCTGCTTCCCAGGCACAGAGAAGGTGCTAGCAGGGAATTCTCTGCCTGCTTTTCCCCAGTGCTCTGCAAGCTCTCCAGGACAACATAAAATCTGGGGCTCTGTGCTTTTTTTCGTCTGAACAAGTGTTACTGTTTTCTGCACAAAAGCGATTCTGCGAAGCAATGTGAACAGGCACAAAGAAGGTGCTAGCAGGGAATTCTCTGCCTGCCTTTCCCCAGTGCTCTGCAAGCTCTCCAGGACAACAGCAAATCTGGGGCTCTGTGCTTTCTTTCGTTCTGAACAAGTGTTACTGTTTTCTGCACAAAAGCGATTCTGCGAAGCAATGGGAACACTTCTGTTTCCCAGGCACAGAGAAGGTGCTAGCAGGGAATTCTCTGCCTGCTTTTCCCCAGTGCTCTGCAAGCTCTCCAGGACAACATAAAATCTGGGGCTCTGTGCTTTTTTTCGTCTGAACAAGTGTTACTGTTTTCTGCACAAAAGCGATTCTGCGAAGCAATGGGAACAGGCACAAAGAAGGTGCTAGCAGGGAATTCTCTGCCTGCCTTTCCCCAGTGCTCTGCAAGCTCTCCAGGACAACAGCAAATCTGGGGCTCTGTGCTTTCTTTTGTTCTGAACAAGTGTTACTGTTTTCTGCACAAAAGCGATTCTGCGAAGCAATGTGAACACTTCTGTTTCCCAGGCACAGAGAAGGTGCTAGCAGGGAATTCTCTGCCTGCTTTTCCCCAGTGTTCTGCAAGCTCTCCAGGACAACATAAATTCTGGGGCTCTGTGCTTTTTTTCGTCTGAACAAGTGTTACTGTTTTCTGCACAAAAGCGATTCTGCGAAGCAATGGGAACACTTCTGTTTCCCAGGCACAGAGAAGGTGCTAGCAGGGAATTCTCTGCCTGCCTTTCCCCAGTGCTCTGCAAGCTCTCCAGGACAACATAGAATCTGGGGCTCTGTGCTTTCTTTCGTCTGAACAAGTGTTACTGTTTTCTGCACAAAAGCGATTCTGCCAAGCAATGTGAACAGGCACAGAGAAGGTGCTAGCAGGGAATTCTCTGCCTGCCTTTCCCTAGTGCTCTGCAAGCTCTCCAGGACAACATAAAATCTGGGGCTCTGTGCTTTTTTTCGTCTGAACAAGTGTTACTGTTTTCTGCACAAAAGTGATTCTGCCAAGCAATGTGAAGACTTCTGCTTCCCAGGCACAGAGAAGGTGCTAGCAGGGAATTCTCTGCCTGCTTTTCCCCAGTGCTCTGCAAGCTCTCCAGGACAACATAAAATCTGGGGCTCTGTGCTTTCTTTCGTTCTGAACAAGTGTTACTGTTTTCTGCACAAAAGCGATTCTGCGAAGCAATGTGAACACTTCTGCTTCCCAGGCACAGAGAAGGTGCTAGCAGGGAATTCTCTGCCTGCTTTTCCCCAGTGCTCTGCAAGCTCTCCAGGACAACATAAAATCTGGGGCTCTGTGCTTTCTTTCGTTCTGAACAAGTGTTACTGTTTTCTGCACAAAAGCGATTCTGCGAAGCAATGTGAACACTTCTGCTTCCCAGGCACAGAGAAGGTGCTAGCAGGGAATTCTCTGCCTGCTTTTCCCCAGTGCTCTGCAAGCTCTCCAGGACAACATAAAATCTGGGGCTCTGTGCTTTCTTTCGTTCTGAACAAGTGTTACTGTTTTCTGCACAAAAGCGATTCTGCGAAGCAATGTGAACAGGCACAGAGAAGGTGCTAGCAGGGAATTCTCTGCCTGCCTTTCCCCAGTGCTCTGCAAGCTCTCCAGGACAACATAGAATCTGGGGCTCTGTGCTTTCTTTCGTTCTGAACAAGTGTTACTGTTTTCTGCACAAAAGCGATTCTGCGAAGCAATGGGAACACTTCTGTTTCCCAGGCACAGAGAAGGTGCTAGCAGGGAATTCTCTGCCTGCTTTTCCCCAGTGCTCTGCAAGCTCTCCAGGACAACATAAAATCTGGGGCTCTGTGCTTTCTTTCGTTCTGAACAAGTGTTACTGTTTTCTGCACAAAAGTGATTCTGCGAAGCAATGTGAAGACTTCTGCTTCCCAGGCACAGAGAAGGTGATAGCAGGGAATTCTCTGCCTGCCTTTCCCCAGTGCTCTGCAAGCTCTCCAGGACAACATAGAATCTGGGGCTCTGTGCTTTCTTTCGTCTGAACAAGTGTTACTGTTTTCTGCACAAAAGCGATTCTGCGAAGCAATGTGAACAGGCACAGAGAAGGTGCTAGCAGGGAATTCTCTGCCTGCCTTTCCCCAGTGCTCTGCAAGCTCTCCAGCACAACATAAAATCTGGGGCTCTGTGCTTTCTTTCGTTCTGAACAAGTGTTACTGTTTTCTGCACAAAAGTGATTCTGCGAAGCAATGTGAACACTTCTGCTTCCCAGGCACAGAGAAGGTGCTAGCAGGGAATTCTCTGCCTGCTTTTCCCCAGTGCTCTGCAAGCTCTCCAGGACAACATAAAATCTGGGGCTCTGTGCTTTCTTTCGTTCTGAACAAGTGTTACTGTTTTCTGCACAAAAGCGATTCTTGCGAAGCAATGTGAACAGGCACAGAGAAGGTGCTAGCAGGGAATTCTCTGCCTGCTTTTCCCCAGTGCTCTGCAAGCTCTCCAGGACAACATAAAATCTGGGGCTCTGTGCTTTCTTTCGTTCTGAACAAGTGTTACTGTTTTCTGCACAAAAGCGATTCTGCGAAGCAATGTGAACACTTCTGCTTCCCAGGCACAGAGAAGGTGCTAGCAGGGAATTCTCTGCCTGCTTTTCCCCAGTGCTCTGCAAGCTCTCCAGGACAACATAAAATCTGGGGCTCTGTGCTTTCTTTCGTTCTGAACAAGTGTTACTGTTTTCTGCACAAAAGCGATTCTGCGAAGCAATGTGAACACTTCTGCTTCCCAGGCACAGAGAAGGTGCTAGCAGGGAATTCTCTGCCTGCTTTTCCCCAGTGCTCTGCAAGCTCTCCAGGACAACATAAAATCTGGGGCTCTGTGCTTTTTTTCGTCTGAACAAGTGTTACTGTTTTCTGCACAAAAGCGATTCTGCGAAGCAATGTGAACAGGCACAAAGAAGGTGCTAGCAGGGAATTCTCTGCCTGCCTTTCCCCAGTGCTCTGCAAGCTCTCCAGGACAACATAGAATCTGGGGCTCTGTGCTTTCTTTCGTTCTGAACAAGTGTTACTGTTTTCTGCACAAAAGCGATTCTGCGAAGCAATGGGAACACTTCTGTTTCCCAGGCACAGAGAAGGTGCTAGCAGGGAATTCTCTGCCTGCTTTTCCCCAGTGCTCTGCAAGCTCTCCAGGACAACATAAAATCTGGGGCTCTGTGCTTTCTTTCGTTCTGAACAAGTGTTACTGTTTTCTGCACAAAAGCGATTCTGCGAAGCAATGTGAACACTTCTGCTTCCCAGGCACAGAGAAGGTGCTAGCAGGGAATTCTCTGCCTGCCTTTCCCTAGTGCTCTGCAAGCTCTCCAGGACAACATAAAATCTGGGGCTCTGTGCTTTCTTTTGTTCTGAACAAGTGTTATTGTTTTCTGCACAAAAGCGATTCTGCGAAGCAATGTGGACAGGCACAGAGAAGGTGCTAGCAGGGAATTCTCTGCCTGCCTTTCCCCAGTGCTCTGCAAGCTCTCCAGGACAACATAAAATCTGGGGCTCTGTGCTTTCTTTCATTCTGAACAAGTGTTACTGTTTTCTGCACAAAAGTGATTCTGCGAAGCAATGTGAACACTTCTGTTTCCCAGGCACAGAGAAGGTGCTAGCAGGGAATTCTCTGCCTGCTTTTCCCCAGTGCTCTGCAAGCTCTCCAGGACAACATAAAATCTGGGGCTCTGTGCTTTCTTTTGTTCTGAACAAGTGTTACTGTTTTCTGCACAAAAGCGATTCTGCGAAGCAATGTGAACACTTCTGCTTCCCAGGCACAGAGAAGATGCTAGCAGGAAATTCTCTGCCTGCTTTTCCCCAGTGCTCTGCAAGCTCTCCAGGACAACATAAAATCTGGGGCTCTGTGCTTTCTTTCGTTCTGAACAAGTGTTACTGTTTTCTGCACAAAAGCGATTCTGCGAAGCAATGGGAACACTTCTGTTTCCCAGGCACAGAGAAGGTGCTAGCAGGGAATTCTCTGCCTGCTTTTCCCCAGTGCTCTGCAAGCTCTCCAGGACAACATAAAATCTGGGGCTCTGTGCTTTCTTTCGTTCTGAACAAGTGTTACTGTTTTCTGCACAAAAGCGATTCTGCGAAGCAATGTGAACACTTCTGCTTCCCAGGCACAGAGAAGGTGCTAGCAGGGAATTCTCTGCCTGCCTTTCCCTAGTGCTCTGCAAGCTCTCCAGGACAACATAAAATCTGGGGCTCTGTGCTTTCTTTTGTTCTGAACAAGTGTTATTGTTTTCTGCACAAAAGCGATTCTGCGAAGCAATGTGAAGACTTCTGCTTCCCAGGCACAGAGACGGTGCTAGCAGGGAATTCTCTGCCTGCCTTTCCCCAGTGCTCTGCAAGCTCTCCAGGACAACATAAAATCTGGGGCTCTGTGCTTTCTTTCGTTCTGAACAAGTGTTACTGTTTTCTGCACAAAAGCGATTCTGCGAAGCAATGTGAACAGGCACAGAGAAGGTGCTAGCAGGGAATTCTCTGCCTGCCTTTCCCCAGTGCTCTGCAAGCTCTCCAGGACAACATAAAATCTGGGGCTCTGTGCTTTCTTTCATTCTGAACAAGTGTTACTGTTTTCTGCACAAAAGTGATTCTGCGAAGCAATGTGAACACTTCTGTTTCCCAGGCACAGAGAAGGTGCTAGCAGGGAATTCTCTGCCTGCTTTTCCCCAGTGCTCTGCAAGCTCTCCAGGACAACATAAAATCTGGGGCTCTGTGCTTTCTTTTGTTCTGAACAAGTGTTACTGTTTTCTGCACAAAAGCGATTCTGCGAAGCAATGTGAACACTTCTGCTTCCCAGGCACAGAGAAGGTGCTAGCAGGAAATTCTCTGCCTGCTTTTCCCCAGTGCTCTGCAAGCTCTCCAGGACAACATAAAATCTGGGGCTCTGTGCTTTCTTTCGTTCTGAACAAGTGTTACTGTTTTCTGCACAAAAGTGATTCTGCGAAGCAATGTGAAGACTTCTGCTTCCCAGGCACAGAGAAGGTGCTAGCAGGGAATTCTCTGCCTGCTTTTCCCCAGTGCTCTGCAAGCTCTCCAGGACAACATAGAATCTGGGGCTCTGTGCTTTCTTTCGTCTGAACAAGTGTTACTGTTTTCTGCACAAAAGCGATTCTGCGAAGCAATGTGAACAGGCACAGAGAAGGTGCTAGCAGGGAATTCTCTGCCTGCTTTTCCCCAGTGCTCTGCAAGCTCTCCAGGACAACATAAAATCTGGGGCTCTGTGCTTTCTTTTGTTCTGAACAAGTGTTACTGTTTTCTGCACAAAAGCGATTCTGCGAAGCAATGTGAACACTTCTGCTTCCCAGGCACAGAGAAGGTGCTAGCAGGAAATTCTCTGCCTGCTTTTCCCCAGTGCTCTGCAAGCTCTCCAGGACAACATAAAATCTGGGGCTCTGTGCTTTCTTTCGTTCTGAACAAGTGTTACTGTTTTCTGCACAAAAGTGATTCTGCGAAGCAATGTGAAGACTTCTGCTTCCCAGGCACAGAGAAGGTGCTAGCAGGGAATTCTCTGCCTGCTTTTCCCCAGTGCTCTGCAAGCTCTCCAGGACAACATAGAATCTGGGGCTCTGTGCTTTCTTTCGTCTGAACAAGTGTTACTGTTTTCTGCACAAAAGCGATTCTGCGAAGCAATGTGAACAGGCACAGAGAAGGTGCTAGCAGGGAATTCTCTGCCTGCCTTTCCCCAGTGCTCTGCAAGCTCTCCAGGACAACATAAAATCTGGGGCTCTGTGCTTTCTTTCGTTCTGAACAAGTGTTACTGTTTTATGCACAAAAGCGATTCTGCGAAGCAATGTGAACACTTCTGTTTCCCAGGCACAGAGAAGGTGCTAGCAGGGAATTCTCTGCCTGCTTTTCCCCAGTGCTCTGCAAGCTCTCCAGGACAACATAAAATCTGGGGCTCTGTGCTTTTTTTCGTCTGAACAAGTGTTACTGTTTTCTGCACAAAAGCGATTCTGCGAAGCAATGGGAACACTTCTGTTTCCCAGGCACAGAGAAGGTGCTAGCAGGGAATTCTCTGCCTGCCTTTCCCCAGTGCTCTGCAAGCTCTCCAGGACAACATAGAATCTGGGGCTCTGTGCTTTCTTTCGTCTGAAAAAGTGTTACAGTTTTCTGCACAAAAGCGATTCTGCCAAGCAATGTGAACAGGCACAGAGAAGGTGCTAGCAGGGAATTCTCTGCCTGCCTTTCCCCAGTGCTCTGCAAGCTCTCCAGGACAACAGCATATCTGGGGCTCTGTGCTTTCTTTCGTTCTGAACAAGTGTTACTGTTTTCTGCACAAAAGCGATTCTGCGAAGCAATGTGAACACTTCTGCTTCCCAGGCACAGAGAAGGTGCTAGCAGGGAATTCTCTGCCTGCTTTTCCCCAGTGCTCTGCAAGCTCTCCAGGACAACATAAAATCTGGGGCTCTGTGCTTTTTTTCGTCTGAACAAGTGTTACTGTTTTCTGCACAAAAGCGATTCTGCGAAGCAATGTGAACAGGCACAGAGAAGGTGCTAGCAGGGAATTCTCTGCCTGCCTTTCCCCAGTGCTCTGCAAGCTCTCCAGGACAACATAGAATCTGGGGCTCTGTGCTTTCTTTCGTTCTGAACAAGTGTTACTGTTTTCTGCACAAAAGCGATTCTGCGAAGCAATGGGAACACTTCTGTTTCCCAGGCACAGAGAAGGTGCTAGCAGGGAATTCTCTGCCTGCTTTTCCCCAGTGCTCTGCAAGCTCTCCAGGACAACATAAAATCTGGGGCTCTGTGCTTTCTTTCGTTCTGAACAAGTGTTACTGTTTTCTGCACAAAAGCGATTCTGCGAAGCAATGTGAAGACTTCTGCTTCCCAGGCACAGAGAAGGTGCTAGCAGGGAATTCTCTGCCTGCCTTTCCCTAGTGCTCTGCAAGCTCTCCAGGACAACATAAAATCTGGGGCTCTGTGCTTTCTTTCGTTCTGAACAAGTGTTATTGTTTTCTGCACAAAAGCGATTCTGCGAAGCAATGTGAAGACTTCTGCTTCCCAGGCACAGAGACGGTGCTAGCAGGGAATTCTCTGCCTGCCTTTCCCCAGTGCTCTGCAAGCTCTCCAGGACAACATAAAATCTGGGGCTCTGTGCTTTCTTTCGTCTGAACAAGTGTTACTGTTTTCTGCACAAAAGCGATTCTGCGAAGCAATGTGAACAGGCACAAAGAAGGTGCTAGCAGGGAATTCTCTGCCTGCTTTTCCCCAGTGCTCTGCAAGCTCTCCAGGACAACATAAAATCTGGGGCTCTGTGCTTTCTTTCGTTCTGAACAAGTGTTACTGTTTTCTGCACAAAAGCGATTCTTGCGAAGCAATGTGAACAGGCACAGAGAAGGTGCTAGCAGGGAATTCTCTGCCTGCTTTTCCCCAGTGCTCTGCAAGCTCTCCAGGACAACATAAAATCTGGGGCTCTGTGCTTTCTTTCGTTCTGAACAAGTGTTACTGTTTTCTGCACAAAAGCGATTCTGCGAAGCAATGTGAACACTTCTGCTTCCCAGGCACAGAGAAGGTGCTAGCAGGGAATTCTCTGCCTGCTTTTCCCCAGTGCTCTGCAAGCTCTCCAGGACAACATAAAATCTGGGGCTCTGTGCTTTCTTTCGTCTGAACAAGTGTTACTGTTTTCTGCACAAAAGCGATTCTGCGAAGCAATGTGAACAGGCACAGAGAAGGTGCTAGCAGGGAATTCTCTGCCTGCCTTTCCCCAGTGCTCTGCAAGCTCTCCAGCACAACATAAAATCTGGGGCTCTGTGCTTTCTTTCGTTCTGAACAAGTGTTACTGTTTTCTGCACAAAAGTGATTCTGCGAAGCAATGTGAACACTTCTGCTTCCCAGGCACAGAGAAGGTGCTAGCAGGGAATTCTCTGCCTGCTTTTCCCCAGTGCTCTGCAAGCTCTCCAGGACAACATAAAATCTGGGGCTCTGTGCTTTCTTTCGTTCTGAACAAGTGTTACTGTTTTCTGCACAAAAGCGATTCTTGCGAAGCAATGTGAACAGGCACAGAGAAGGTGCTAGCAGGGAATTCTCTGCCTGCTTTTCCCCAGTGCTCTGCAAGCTCTCCAGGACAACATAGAATCTGGGGCTCTGTGCTTTCTTTCGTTCTGAACAAGTGTTACTGTTTTCTGCACAAAAGCGATTCTGCGAAGCAATGGGAACACTTCTGTTTCCCAGGCACAGAGAAGGTGCTAGCAGGGAATTCTCTGCCTGCTTTTCCCCAGTGCTCTGCAAGCTCTCCAGGACAACATAAAATCTGGGGCTCTGTGCTTTCTTTCGTTCTGAACAAGTGTTACTGTTTTCTGCACAAAAGCGATTCTGCGAAGCAATGTGAACACTTCTGCTTCCCAGGCACAGAGAAGGTGCTAGCAGGGAATTCTCTGCCTGCTTTTCCCCAGTGCTCTGCAAGCTCTCCAGGACAACATAAAATCTGGGGCTCTGTGCTTTTTTTCGTGTGAACAAGTGTTACTGTTTTCTGCACAAAAGCGATTCTGCGAAGCAATGTGAAGACTTCTGCTTCCCAGGCACAGAGAAGGTGATAGCAGGGAATTCTCTGCCTGCCTTTCCCCAGTGCTCTGCAAGCTCTCCAGGACAACATAGAATCTGGGGCTCTGTGCTTTCTTTCGTCTGAACAAGTGTTACTGTTTTCTGCACAAAAGCGATTCTGCGAAGCAATGTGAACAGGCACAGAGAAGGTGCTAGCAGGGAATTCTCTGCCTGCCTTTCCCCAGTGCTCTGCAAGCTCTCCAGCACAACATAAAATCTGGGGCTCTGTGCTTTCTTTCGTTCTGAACAAGTGTTACTGTTTTCTGCACAAAAGTGATTCTGCGAAGCAATGTGAACACTTCTGCTTCCCAGGCACAGAGAAGGTGCTAGCAGGGAATTCTCTGCCTGCTTTTCCCCAGTGCTCTGCAAGCTCTCCAGGACAACATAAAATCTGGGGCTCTGTGCTTTCTTTCGTTCTGAACAAGTGTTACTGTTTTCTGCACAAAAGCGATTCTTGCGAAGCAATGTGAACAGGCACAGAGAAGGTGCTAGCAGGGAATTCTCTGCCTGCTTTTCCCCAGTGCTCTGCAAGCTCTCCAGGACAACATAAAATCTGGGGCTCTGTGCTTTCTTTCGTTCTGAACAAGTGTTACTGTTTTCTGCACAAAAGCGATTCTGCGAAGCAATGTGAACACTTCTGCTTCCCAGGCACAGAGAAGGTGCTAGCAGGGAATTCTCTGCCTGCTTTTCCCCAGTGCTCTGCAAGCTCTCCAGGACAACATAAAATCTGGGGCTCTGTGCTTTTTTTCGTCTGAACAAGTGTTACTGTTTTCTGCACAAAAGCGATTCTGCGAAGCAATGTGAACAGGCACAAAGAAGGTGCTAGCAGGGAATTCTCTGCCTGCCTTTCCCCAGTGCTCTGCAAGCTCTCCAGGACAACAGCAAATCTGGGGCTCTGTGCTTTCTTTCGTTCTGAACAAGTGTTACTGTTTTCTGCACAAAAGCGATTCTGCGAAGCAATGGGAACACTTCTGTTTCCCAGGCACAGAGAAGGTGCTAGCAGGGAATTCTCTGCCTGCTTTTCCCCAGTGCTCTGCAAGCTCTCCAGGACAACATAAAATCTGGGGCTCTGTGCTTTTTTTCGTCTGAACAAGTGTTACTGTTTTCTGCACAAAAGCGATTCTGCGAAGCAATGGGAACAGGCACAAAGAAGGTGCTAGCAGGGAATTCTCTGCCTGCCTTTCCCCAGTGCTCTGCAAGCTCTCCAGGACAACAGCAAATCTGGGGCTCTGTGCTTTCTTTTGTTCTGAACAAGTGTTACTGTTTTCTGCACAAAAGCGATTCTGCGAAGCAATGTGAACACTTCTGTTTCCCAGGCACAGAGAAGGTGCTAGCAGGGAATTCTCTGCCTGCTTTTCCCCAGTGTTCTGCAAGCTCTCCAGGACAACATAAATTCTGGGGCTCTGTGCTTTTTTTCGTCTGAACAAGTGTTACTGTTTTCTGCACAAAAGCGATTCTGCGAAGCAATGGGAACACTTCTGTTTCCCAGGCACAGAGAAGGTGCTAGCAGGGAATTCTCTGCCTGCCTTTCCCCAGTGCTCTGCAAGCTCTCCAGGACAACATAGAATCTGGGGCTCTGTGCTTTCTTTCGTCTGAACAAGTGTTACTGTTTTCTGCACAAAAGCGATTCTGCCAAGCAATGTGAACAGGCACAGAGAAGGTGCTAGCAGGGAATTCTCTGCCTGCCTTTCCCTAGTGCTCTGCAAGCTCTCCAGGACAACATAAAATCTGGGGCTCTGTGCTTTTTTTCGTCTGAACAAGTGTTACTGTTTTCTGCACAAAAGTGATTCTGCCAAGCAATGTGAAGACTTCTGCTTCCCAGGCACAGAGAAGGTGCTAGCAGGGAATTCTCTGCCTGCTTTTCCCCAGTGCTCTGCAAGCTCTCCAGGACAACATAAAATCTGGGTCTCTGTGCTTTCTTTCGTTCTGAACAAGTGTTACTGTTTTCTGCACAAAAGCGATTCTGCCAAGCAATGTGAACACTTCTGCTTCCCAGGCACAGAGAAGGTGCTAGCAGGGAATTCTCTGCCTGCTTTTCCCCAGTGCTCTGCAAGCTCTCCAGGACAACAGCAAATCTGGGGCTCTGTGCTTTCTGTCGTTCTGAACAAGCGTTACTGTTTTCTGCACAAAAGCGATTCTGCGAAGCAATGGGAACACTTCTGTTTCCCAGGCACAGAGAAGGTGCTAGCAGGGAATTCTCTGCCTGCTTTTCCCCAGTGCTCTGCAAGCTCTCCAGGACAACATAAAATCTGGGGCTCTGTGCTTTTTTTCGTCTGAACAAGTGTTACTGTTTTCTGCACAAAAGCGATTCTGCGAAGCAATGTGAAGACTTCTGCTTCCCAGGCACAGAGAAGGTGCTAGCAGGGAATTCTCTGCCTGCTTTTCCCCAGTGCTCTGCAAGCTCTCCAGGACAACATAAAATCTGGGGCTCTGTGCTTTCTTTCGTTCTGAACAAGTGTTACTGTTTTCTGCACAAAAGCGATTCTGCGAAGCAATGTGAACACTTCTGCTTCCCAGGCACAGAGAAGGTGCTAGCAGGGAATTCTCTGCCTGCTTTTCCCCAGTGCTCTGCAAGCTCTCCAGGACAACATAAAATCTGGGGCTCTGTGCTTTCTTTCGTTCTGAACAAGTGTTACTGTTTTCTGCACAAAAGCGATTCTGCGAAGCAATGTGAAGACTTCTGCTTCCCAGGCACAGAGAAGGTGCTAGCAGGGAATTCTCTGCCTGCTTTTCCCCAGTGCTCTGCAAGCTCTCCAGGACAACATAAAATCTGGGGCTCTGTGCTTTTTTTCGTCTGAACAAGTGTTACTGTTTTCTGCACAAAAGCGATTCTGCGAAGCAATGTGAACAGGCACAGAGAAGGTGCTAGCAGGGAATTCTCTGCCTGCCTTTCCCTAGTGCTCTGCAAGCTCTCCAGGACAACATAAAATCTGGGGCTCTGTGCTTTTTTTCGTCTGAACAAGTGTTACTGTTTTCTGCACAAAAGCGATTCTGCGAAGCAATGTGAACAGGCACAAAGAAGGTGCTAGCAGGGAATTCTCTGCCTGCCTTTCCCCAGTGCTCTGCAAGCTCTCCAGGACAACAGCAAATCTGGGGCTCTGTGCTTTCTTTCATTCTGAACAAGTGTTACTGTTTTCTGCACAAAAGCGATTCTGCGAAGCAATGGGAACACTTCTGTTTCCCAGGCACAGAGAAGGTGCTAGCAGGGAATTCTCTGCCTGCTTTTCCCCAGTGCTCTGCAAGCTCTCCAGGACAACATAAAATCTGGGGCTCTGTGCTTTTTTTCGTCTGAACAAGTGTTACTGTTTTCTGCACAAAAGCGATTCTGCCAAGCAATGTGAACACTTCTGCTTCCCAGGCACAGAGAAGGTGCTAGCAGGAAATTCTCTGCCTGCTTTTCCCCAGTGCTCTGCAAGCTCTCCAGGACAACATAAAATCTGGGGCTCTGTGCTTTCTTTCGTTCTGAACAAGTGTTACTGTTTTCTGCACAAAAGCGATTCTGCGAAGCAATGTGAACACTTCTGCTTCCCAGGCACAGAGAAGGTGCTAGCAGGGAATTCTCTGCCTGCTTTTCCCCAGTGCTCTGCAAGCTCTCCAGGACAACATAAAATCTGGGGCTCTGTGCTTTCTTTCGTTCTGAACAAGTGTTACTGTTTTCTGCACAAAAGCGATTCTGCGAAGCAAAGTGAACACTTCTGCTTCGCAGGCACAGAGAAGGTGCTAGCAGGGAATTCTCTGCCTGCTTTTCCCCAGTGCTCTGCAAGCTCTCCAGGACAACATAAAATCTGGGGCTCTGTGCTTTTTTTCGTCTGAACAAGTGTTACTGTTTTCTGCACAAAAGCGATTCTGCGAAGCAATGGGAACACTTCTGTTTCCCAGGCACAGAGAAGGTGCTAGCAGGGAATTCTCTGCCTGCCTTTCACCAGTGCTCTGCAAGCTCTCCAGGACAACATAGAATCTGGGGCTCTGTGCTTTCTTTCGTCTGAACAAGTGTTACTGTTTTCTGCACAAAAGCGATTCTGCGAAGCAATGTGAACAGGCACAGAGAAGGTGCTAGCAGGGAATTCTCTGCCTGCCTTTCCCCAGTGCTCTGCAAGCTCTCCAGGACAACATAAAATCTGGGGCTCTGTGCTTTCTTTCGTTCTGAACAAGTGTTACTGTTTTCTGCACAAAAGCGATTCTGCGAAGCAATGTGAACACTTCTGTTTCCCAGGCACAGAGAAGGTGATAGCAGGGAATTCTCTGCCTGCTTTTCCCCAGTGCTCTGCAAGCTCTCCAGCACAACATAAAATCTGGGGCTCTGTGCTTTCTTTCGTTCTGAACAAGTGTTACTGTTTTCTGCACAAAAGCGATTCTGCGAAGCAATGTGAACACTTCTGCTTCCCAGGCACAGAGAAGGTGCTAGCAGGGAATTCTCTGCCTGCCTTTCCCCAGTGTTCTGCAAGCTCTCCAGGACAACATAAAATCTGGGGCTCTGTGCTTTCTTTCGTTCTGAACAAGTGTTACTGTTTTCTGCACAAAAGCGATTCTTGCGAAGCAATGTGAACAGGCACAGAGAAGGTGCTAGCAGGGAATTCTCTGCCTGCCTTTCCCCAGTGCTCTGCAAGCTCTCCAGGACAACATAAAATCTGGGGCTCTGTGCTTTCTTTTGTTCTGAACAAGTGTTACTGTTTTCTGCACAAAAGCGATTCTGCGAAGCAATGGGAACACTTCTGCTTCCCAGGCACAGAGAAGGTGATAGCAGGGAATTCTCTGCCTGCTTTTCCCCAGTGCTCTGCAAGCTCTCCAGCACAACATAAAATCTGGGGCTCTGTGCTTTCTTTCGTTCTGAACAAGTGTTACTGTTTTCTGCACAAAAGCGATTCTGCGAAGCAATGTGAACACTTCTGCTTCCCAGGCACAGAGAAGGTGCTAGCAGGGAATTCTCTGCCTGCTTTTCCCCAGTGCTCTGCAAGCTCTCCAGGACAACATAAAATCTGGGGCTCTGTGCTTTCTTTCATTCTGAACAAGTGTTACTGTTTTCTGCACAAAAGCGATTCTGCCAAGCAATGTGAACACTTCTGCTTCCCAGGCACAGAGAAGGTGCTAGCAGGAAATTCTCTGCCTGCTTTTCCCCAGTGCTCTGCAAGCTCTCCAGGACAACATAAAATCTGGGGCTCTGTGCTTTCTTTCGTTCTGAACAAGTGTTACTGTTTTCTGCACAAAAGCGATTCTGCGAAGCAATGTGAACAGGCACAAAGAAGGTGCTAGCAGGGAATTCTCTGCCTGCCTTTCCCCAGTGCTCTGCAAGCTCTCCAGGACAACATAGAATCTGGGGCTCTGTGCTTTCTTTCGTCTGAACAAGTGTTACTGTTTTCTGCACAAAAGCGATTCTGCGAAGCAATGTGAACAGGCACAGAGAAGGTGCTAGCAGGGAATTCTCTGCCTGCCTTTCCCCAGTGCTCTGCAAGCTCTCCAGGACAACATAAAATCTGGGGCTCTGTGCTTTCTTTCGTTCTGAACAAGTGTTACTGTTTTCTGCACAAAAGCGATTCTGCGAAGCAATGTGAACACTTCTGTTTCCCAGGCACAGAGAAGGTGATAGCAGGGAATTCTCTGCCTGCTTTTCCCCAGTGCTCTGCAAGCTCTCCAGGACAACATAAAATCTGGGGCTCTGTGCTTTCTTTCGTTCTGAACAATTGTTACTGTTTTCTGCACAAAAGCGATTCTGCGAAGCAATGTGAACACTTCTGCTTCCCAGGCACAGAGAAGGTGCTAGCAGGGAATTCTCTGCCTGCCTTTCCCCAGTGCTCTGCAAGCTCTCCAGGACAACATAAAATCTGGGGCTCTGTGCTTTCTTTCGTTCTGAACAAGTGTTACTGTTTTCTGCACAAAAGCGATTCTTGCGAAGCAATGTGAACAGGCACAGAGAAGGTGCTAGCAGGGAATTCTCTGCCTGCCTTTCCCCAGTGCTCTGCAAGCTCTCCAGGACAACATAAAATCTGGGGCTCTGTGCTTTCTTTCGTTCTGAACAAGTGTTACTGTTTTCTGCACAAAAGCGATTCTGCGAAGCAATGTGAACACTTCTGCTTCCCAGGCACAGAGAAGGTGCTAGCAGGGAATTCTCTGCCTGCTTTTCCCCAGTGCTCTGCAAGCTCTCCAGGACAACATAAAATCTGGGGCTCTGTGCTTTCTTTCGTTCTGAACAAGTGTTACTGTTTTCTGCACAAAAGCGATTCTGCGAAGCAATGTGAACAGGCACAAAGAAGGTGCTAGCAGGGAATTCTCTGCCTGCCTTTCCCCAGTGCTCTGCAAGCTCTCCAGGACAACAGCAAATCTGGGGCTCTGTGCTTTCTTTCGTTCTGAATAAGTGTTACTGTTTTCTGCACAAAAGCGATTCTGCGAAGCAATGGGAACACTTCTGTTTCCCAGGCACAGAGAAGGTGATAGCAGGGAATTCTCTGCCTGCTTTTCCCCAGTGCTCTGCAAGCTCTCCAGGACAACATAAAATCTGGGGCTCTGTGCTTTCTTTCGTTCTGAACAAGTGTTACTGTTTTCTGCACAAAAGCGATTCTGCGAAGCAATGGGAACACTTCTGCTTCCCAGGCACAGAGAAGGTGCTAGCAGGGAATTCTCTGCCTGCTTTTCCCCAGTGCTCTGCAAGCTCTCCAGGACAACATAAAATCTGGGGCTCTGTGCTTTCTTTCGTTCTGAACAAGTGTTACTGTTTTCTGCACAATAGCGATTCTGCGAAGCAATGGGAACACTTCTGTTTCCCAGGCACAGAGAAGGTGCTAGCAGGGAATTCTCTGCCTGCTTTTCCCCAGTGCTCTGCAAGCTCTCCAGGACAACATAAAATCTGGGGCTCTGTGCTTTCTTTCGTCTGAACAAGTGTTACTGTTTTCTGCACAAAAGCGATTCTGCGAAGCAATGTGAACAGGCACAGAGAAGGTGCTAGCAGGGAATTCTCTGCCTGCCTTTCCCCAGTGCTCTGCAAGCTCTCCAGGACAACATAAAATCTGGGGCTCTGTGCTTTTTTTCGTCTGAACAAGTGTTACTGTTTTCTGCACAAAAGCGATTCTGCGAAGCAATGTGAACAGGCACAAAGAAGGTGCTAGCAGGGAATTCTCTGCCTGCCTTTCCCCAGTGCTCTGCAAGCTCTCCAGGACAACAGCAAATCTGGGGCTCTGTGCTTTCTTTCATTCTGAACAAGTGTTACTGTTTTCTGCACAAAAGCGATTCTGCCAAGCAATGTGAACACTTCTGCTTCCCAGGCACAGAGAAGGTGCTAGCAGGAAATTCTCTGCCTGCTTTTCCCCAGTGCTCTGCAAGCTCTCCAGGACAACATAAAATCTGGGGCTCTGTGCTTTCTTTCGTTCTGAACAAGTGTTACTGTTTTCTGCACAAAAGCGATTCTGCGAAGCAATGTGAACACTTCTGCTTCCCAGGCACAGAGAAGGTGCTAGCAGGGAATTCTCTGCCTGCTTTTCCCCAGTGCTCTGCAAGCTCTCCAGGACAACATAAAATCTGGGGCTCTGTGCTTTTTTTCGTCTGAACAAGTGTTACTGTTTTCTGCACAAAAGCGATTCTGCGAAGCAATGGGAACACTTCTGTTTCCCAGGCACAGAGAAGGTGCTAGCAGGGAATTCTCTGCCTGCCTTTCCCCAGTGCTCTGCAAGCTCTCCAGGACAACATAGAATCTGGGGCTCTGTGCTTTCTTTCGTCTGAACAAGTGTTACTGTTTTCTGCACAAAAGCGATTCTGCGAAGCAATGTGAACAGGCACAGAGAAGGTGCTAGCAGGGAATTCTCTGCCTGCCTTTCCCCAGTGCTCTGCAAGCTCTCCAGGACAACATAAAATCTGGGGCTCTGTGCTTTCTTTCGTTCTGAACAAGTGTTACTGTTTTCTGCACAAAAGCGATTCTGCGAAGCAATGTGAACACTTCTGTTTCCCAGGCACAGAGAAGGTGATAGCAGGGAATTCTCTGCCTGCTTTTCCCCAGTGCTCTGCAAGCTCTCCAGCACAACATAAAATCTGGGGCTCTGTGCTTTCTTTCGTTCTGAACAAGTGTTACTGTTTTCTGCACAAAAGCGATTCTGCGAAGCAATGTGAACACTTCTGCTTCCCAGGCACAGAGAAGGTGCTAGCAGGGAATTCTCTGCCTGCCTTTCCCCAGTGCTCTGCAAGCTCTCCAGGACAACATAAAATCTGGGGCTCTGTGCTTTCTTTCGTTCTGAACAAGTGTTACTGTTTTCTGCACAAAAGCGATTCTGCGAAGCAATGGGAACACTTCTGCTTCCCAGGCACAGAGAAGGTGCTAGCAGGGAATTCTCTGCCTGCTTTTCCCCAGTGCTCTGCAAGCTCTCCAGGACAACATAAAATCTGGGGCTCTGTGCTTTTTTTCGTCTGAACAAGTGTTACTGTTTTCTGCACAAAAGCGATTCTGCGAAGCAATGTGAACAGGCACAGAGAAGGTGCTAGCAGGGAATTCTCTGCCTGCCTTTCCCCAGTGCTCTGCAAGCTCTCCAGGACAACATAAAATCTGGGGCTCTGTGCTTTCTTTCGTTCTGAACAAGTGTTACTGTTTTCTGCACAAAAGCGATTCTGCGAAGCAATGTGAAGACTTCTGCTTCCCAGGCACAGAGAAGGTGCTAGCAGGGAATTCTCTGCCTGCTTTTCCCCAGTGCTCTGCAAGCTCTCCAGGACAACATAAAATCTGGGGCTCTGTGCTTTCTTTCATTCTGAACAAGTGTTACTGTTTTCTGCACAAAAGCGATTCTGCGAAGCAATGTGAACACTTCTGCTTCCCAGGCACAGAGAAGGTGCTAGCAGGAAATTCTCTGCCTGCTTTTCCCCAGTGCTCTGCAAGCTCTCCAGGACAACATAAAATCTGGGGCTCTGTGCTTTCTTTCGTTCTGAACAAGTGTTACTGTTTTCTGCACAAAAGCGATTCTGCGAAGCAATGTGAACAGGCACAAAGAAGGTGCTAGCAGGGAATTCTCTGCCTGCCTTTCCCCAGTGCTCTGCAAGCTCTCCAGGACAACATAGAATCTGGGGCTCTGTGCTTTCTTTCGTCTGAACAAGTGTTACTGTTTTCTGCACAAAAGCGATTCTGCGAAGCAATGTGAACAGGCACAGAGAAGGTGCTAGCAGGGAATTCTCTGCCTGCCTTTCCCCAGTGCTCTGCAAGCTCTCCAGGACAACATAAAATCTGGGGCTCTGTGCTTTCTTTCGTTCTGAACAAGTGTTACTGTTTTCTGCACAAAAGCGATTCTGCGAAGCAATGTGAACACTTCTGTTTCCCAGGCACAGAGAAGGTGATAGCAGGGAATTCTCTGCCTGCTTTTCCCCAGTGCTCTGCAAGCTCTCCAGGACAACATAAAATCTGGGGCTCTGTGCTTTCTTTCGTTCTGAACAATTGTTACTGTTTTCTGCACAAAAGCGATTCTGCGAAGCAATGTGAACACTTCTGCTTCCCAGGCACAGAGAAGGTGCTAGCAGGGAATTCTCTGCCTGCCTTTCCCCAGTGCTCTGCAAGCTCTCCAGGACAACATAAAATCTGGGGCTCTGTGCTTTCTTTCGTTCTGAACAAGTGTTACTGTTTTCTGCACAAAAGCGATTCTTGCGAAGCAATGTGAACAGGCACAGAGAAGGTGCTAGCAGGGAATTCTCTGCCTGCCTTTCCCCAGTGCTCTGCAAGCTCTCCAGGACAACATAAAATCTGGGGCTCTGTGCTTTCTTTCGTTCTGAACAAGTGTTACTGTTTTCTGCACAAAAGCGATTCTGCGAAGCAATGTGAACACTTCTGCTTCCCAGGCACAGAGAAGGTGCTAGCAGGGAATTCTCTGCCTGCTTTTCCCCAGTGCTCTGCAAGCTCTCCAGGACAACATAAAATCTGGGGCTCTGTGCTTTTTTTCGTGTGAACAAGTGTTACTGTTTTCTGCACAAAAGCGATTCTGCGAAGCAATGTGAACAGGCACAAAGAAGGTGCTAGCAGGGAATTCTCTGCCTGCCTTTCCCCAGTGCTCTGCAAGCTCTCCAGGACAACAGCAAATCTGGGGCTCTGTGCTTTCTTTCGTTCTGAATAAGTGTTACTGTTTTCTGCACAAAAGCGATTCTGCGAAGCAATGGGAACACTTCTGTTTCCCAGGCACAGAGAAGGTGCTAGCAGGGAATTCTCTGCCTGCTTTTCCCCAGTGCTCTGCAAGCTCTCCAGGACAACATAAAATCTGGGGCTCTGTGCTTTCTTTCGTTCTGAACAAGTGTTACTGTTTTCTGCACAAAAGCGATTCTGCGAAGCAATGTGAAGACTTCTGCTTCCCAGGCACAGAGAAGGTGCTAGCAGGGAATTCTCTGCCTGCTTTTCCCCAGTGCTCTGCAAGCTCTCCAGGACAACATAAAATCTGGGGCTCTGTGCTTTCTTTCGTTCTGAACAAGTGTTACTGTTTTCTGCACAAAAGCGATTCTGCGAAGCAATGTGAACACTTCTGCTTCCCAGGCACAGAGAAGGTCCTAGCAGGGAATTCTCTGCCTGCTTTTCCCCAGTGCTCTGCAAGCTCTCCAGGACAACATAAAATCTGGGGCTCTGTGCTTTCTTTCGTTCTGAACAAGTGTTACTGTTTTCTGCACAATAGCGATTCTGCGAAGCAATGGGAACACTTCTGCTTCCCAGGCACAGAGAAGGTGCTAGCAGGGAATTCTCTGCCTGCTTTTCCCCAGTGCTCTGCAAGCTCTCCAGGACAACATAAAATCTGGGGCTCTGTGCTTTCTTTCGTTCTGAACAAGTGTTACTGTTTTCTGCACAAAAGCGATTCTGCGAAGCAATGTGAACAGGCACAGAGAAGGTGCTAGCAGGGAATTCTCTGCCTGCCTTTCCCCAGTGCTCTGCAAGCTCTCCAGGACAACATAAAATCTGGGGCTCTGTGCTTTCTTTCGTTCTGAACAAGTGTTACTGTTTTCTGCACAAAAGCGATTCTGCGAAGCAATGTGAACACTTCTGCTTCCCAGGCACAGAGAAGGTGCTAGCAGGGAATTCTCTGCCTGCTTTTCCCCAGTGCTCTGCAAGCTCTCCAGGACAACATAAAATCTGGGGCTCTGTGCTTTTTTTCGTGTGAACAAGTGTTACTGTTTTCTGCACAAAAGCGATTCTGCGAAGCAATGTGAACAGGCACAAAGAAGGTGCTAGCAGGGAATTCTCTGCCTGCCTTTCCCCAGTGCTCTGCAAGCTCTCCAGGACAACAGCAAATCTGGGGCTCTGTGCTTTCTTTCGTTCTGAATAAGTGTTACTGTTTTCTGCACAAAAGCGATTCTGCGAAGCAATGGGAACACTTCTGTTTCCCAGGCACAGAGAAGGTGCTAGCAGGGAATTCTCTGCCTGCTTTTCCCCAGTGCTCTGCAAGCTCTCCAGGACAACATAAAATCTGGGGCTCTGTGCTTTCTTTCGTTCTGAACAAGTGTTACTGTTTTCTGCACAAAAGCGATTCTGCGAAGCAATGTGAAGACTTCTGCTTCCCAGGCACAGAGAAGGTGCTAGCAGGGAATTCTCTGCCTGCTTTTCCCCAGTGCTCTGCAAGCTCTCCAGGACAACATAAAATCTGGGCCTCTGTGCTTTCTTTCGTTCTGAACAAGTGTTACTGTTTTCTGCACAAAAGCGATTCTGCGAAGCAATGTGAACACTTCTGCTTCCCAGGCACAGAGAAGGTGCTAGCAGGGAATTCTCTGCCTGCTTTTCCCCAGTGCTCTGCAAGCTCTCCAGGACAACATAAAATCTGGGGCTCTGTGCTTTCTTTCGTTCTGAACAAGTGTTACTGTTTTCTGCACAATAGCGATTCTGCGAAGCAATGGGAACACTTCTGCTTCCCAGGCACAGAGAAGGTGCTAGCAGGGAATTCTCTGCCTGCTTTTCCCCAGTGCTCTGCAAGCTCTCCAGGACAACATAAAATCTGGGGCTCTGTGCTTTCTTTCGTTCTGAACAAGTGTTACTGTTTTCTGCACAAAAGCGATTCTGCGAAGCAATGTGAACAGGCACAGAGAAGGTGCTAGCAGGGAATTCTCTGCCTGCCTTTCCCCAGTGCTCTGCAAGCTCTCCAGGACAACAGCAAATCTGGGGCTCTGTGCTTTCTTTCGTTCTGAACAAGTGTTACTGTTTTCTGCACAATAGCGATTCTGCGAAGCAATGGGAACACTTCTGTTTCCCAGGCACAGAGAAGGTGCTAGCAGGGAATTCTCTGCCTGCTTTTCCCCAGTGCTCTGCAAGCTCTCCAGGACAACATAAAATCTGGGGCTCTGTGCTTTCTTTCGTCTGAACAAGTGTTACTGTTTTCTGCACAAAAGCGATTCTGCGAAGCAATGTGAACAGGCACAGAGAAGGTGCTAGCAGGGAATTCTCTGCCTGCCTTTCCCCAGTGCTCTGCAAGCTCTCCAGGACAACAGCAAATCTGGGGCTCTGTGCTTTCTTTCGTTCTGAACAAGTGTTACTGTTTTCTGCACAAAAGCGATTCTGCGAAGCAATGGGAACACTTCTGTTTCCCAGGCACAGAGAAGGTGCTAGCAGGAAATTCTCTGCCTGCTTTTCCCCAGTGCTCTGCAAGCTCTCCAGGACAACATAAAATCTGGGGCTCTGTGCTTTCTTTCGTTCTGAACAAGTGTTACTGTTTTCTGCACAAAAGCGATTCTGCGAAGCAATGTGAAGACTTCTGCTTCCCAGGCACAGAGAAGGTGCTAGCAGGGAATTCTCTGCCTGCTTTTCCCCAGTGCTCTGCAAGCTCTCCAGGACAACATAAAATCTGGGGCTCTGTGCTTTCTTTCGTTCTGAACAAGTGTTACTGTTTTCTGCACAAAAGCGATTCTGCGAAGCAATGTGAACACTTCTGCTTCCCAGGCACAGAGAAGGTGCTAGCAGGGAATTCTCTGCCTGCTTTTCCCCAGTGCTCTGCAAGCTCTCCAGGACAACATAAAATCTGGGGCTCTGTGCTTTTTTTCGTCTGAACAAGTGTTACTGTTTTCTGCACAAAAGCGATTCTGCGAAGCAATGGGAACACTTCTGTTTCCCAGGCACAGAGAAGGTGCTAGCAGGGAATTCTCTGCCTGCCTTTCCCCAGTGCTCTGCAAGCTCTCCAGGACAACATAGAATCTGGGGCTCTGTGCTTTCTTTCGTCTGAACAAGTGTTACTGTTTTCTGCACAAAAGCGATTCTGCGAAGCAATGTGAACAGGCACAGAGAAGGTGCTAGCAGGGAATTCTCTGCCTGCCTTTCCCCAGTGCTCTGCAAGCTCTCCAGGACAACATAAAATCTGGGGCTCTGTGCTTTCTTTCGTTCTGAACAAGTGTTACTGTTTTCTGCACAAAAGCGATTCTGCGAAGCAATGTGAACACTTCTGTTTCCCAGGCACAGAGAAGGTGATAGCAGGGAATTCTCTGCCTGCCTTTCCCCAGTGCTCTGCAAGCTCTCCAGGACAACATAAAATCTGGGGCTCTGTGCTTTCTTTCGTTCTGAACAAGTGTTACTGTTTTCTGCACAAAAGCGATTCTTGCGAAGCAATGTGAACAGGCACAGAGAAGGTGCTAGCAGGGAATTCTCTGCCTGCCTTTCCCCAGTGCTCTGCAAGCTCTCCAGGACAACATAAAATCTGGGGCTCTGTGCTTTCTTTCGTTCTGAACAAGTGTTACTGTTTTCTGCACAAAAGCGATTCTGCGAAGCAATGGGAACACTTCTGCTTCCCAGGCACAGAGAAGGTGCTAGCAGGGAATTCTCTGCCTGCTTTTCCCCAGTGCTCTGCAAGCTCTCCAGGACAACATAAAATCTGGGGCTCTGTGCTTTTTTTCGTCTGAACAAGTGTTACTGTTTTCTGCACAAAAGCGATTCTGCGAAGCAATGTGAACAGGCACAGAGAAGGTGCTAGCAGGGAATTCTCTGCCTGCCTTTCCCCAGTGCTCTGCAAGCTCTCCAGGACAACATAGAATCTGGGGCTCTGTGCTTTCTTTCGTTCTGAACAAGTGTTACTGTTTTCTGCACAAAAGCGATTCTGCGAAGCAATGTGAACACTTCTGCTTCCCAGGCACAGAGAAGGTGCTAGCAGGGAATTCTCTGCCAGCTTTTCCCCAGTGCTCTGCAAGCTCTCCAGGACAACATAAAATCTGGGGCTCTGTGCTTTTTTTCGTCTGAACAAGTGTTACTGTTTTCTGCACAAAAGCGATTCTGCGAAGCAATGTGAACAGGCACAAAGAAGGTGCTAGCAGGGAATTCTCTGCCTGCCTTTCCCCAGTGCTCTGCAAGCTCTCCAGGACAACATAGAATCTGGGGCTCTGTGCTTTCTTTCGTCTGAACAAGTGTTACTGTTTTCTGCACAAAAGCGATTCTGCGAAGCAATGTGAACAGGCACAGAGAAGGTGCTAGCAGGGAATTCTCTGCCTGCCTTTCCCCAGTGCTCTGCAAGCTCTCCAGGACAACATAAAATCTGGGGCTCTGTGCTTTTTTTCGTCTGAACAAGTGTTACTGTTTTCTGCACAAAAGCGATTCTGCGAAGCAATGTGAACAGGCACAGAGAAGGTGCTAGCAGGGAATTCTCTGCCTGCCTTTCCCCAGTGCTCTGCAAGCTCTCCAGGACAACATAAAATCTGGGGCTCTGTGCTTTCTTTCGTTCTGAACAAGTGTTACTGTTTTCTGCACAAAAGCGATTCTGCGAAGCAATGTGAACACTTCTGTTTCCCAGGCACAGAGAAGGTGATAGCAGGGAATTCTCTGCCTGCTTTTCCCCAGTGCTCTGCAAGCTCTCCAGCACAACATAAAATCTGGGGCTCTGTGCTTTCTTTCGTTCTGAACAAGTGTTACTGTTTTCTGCACAAAAGCGATTCTGCCAAGCAATGTGAACACTTCTGCTTCCCAGGCACAGAGAAGGTGCTAGCAGGGAATTCTCTGCCTGCCTTTCCCCAGTGCTCTGCAAGCTCTCCAGGACAACATAAAATCTGGGGCTCTGTGCTTTCTTTCGTTCTGAACAAGTGTTACTGTTTTCTGCACAAAAGCGATTCTGCGAAGCAATGGGAACACTTCTGCTTCCCAGGCACAGAGAAGGTGCTAGCAGGGAATTCTCTGCCTGCTTTTCCCCAGTGCTCTGCAAGCTCTCCAGGACAACATAAAATCTGGGGCTCTGTGCTTTTTTTCGTCTGAACAAGTGTTACTGTTTTCTGCACAAAAGCGATTCTGCGAAGCAATGTGAACAGGCACAGAGAAGGTGCTAGCAGGGAATTCTCTGCCTGCCTTTCCCCAGTGCTCTGCAAGCTCTCCAGGACAACATAAAATCTGGGGCTCTGTGCTTTCTTTCGTTCTGAACAAGTGTTACTGTTTTCTGCACAAAAGCGATTCTTGCGAAGCAATGTGAACAGGCACAGAGAAGGTGCTAGCAGGGAATTCTCTGCCTGCCTTTCCCCAGTGCTCTGCAAGCTCTCCAGGACAACATAAAATCTGGGGCTCTGTGCTTTCTTTCGTTCTGAACAAGTGTTACTGTTTTCTGCACAAAAGCGATTCTGCGAAGCAATGTGAACACTTCTGTTTCCCAGGCACAGAGAAGGTGATAGCAGGGAATTCTCTGCCTGCCTTTCCCCAGTGCTCTGCAAGCTCTCCAGGACAACATAAAATCTGGGGCTCTGTGCTTTCTTTCGTTCTGAACAAGTGTTACTGTTTTCTGCACAAAAGCGATTCTTGCGAAGCAATGTGAACAGGCACAGAGAAGGTGCTAGCAGGGAATTCTCTGCCTGCCTTTCCCCAGTGCTCTGCAAGCTCTCCAGGACAACATAAAATCTGGGGCTCTGTGCTTTCTTTCGTTCTGAACAAGTGTTACTGTTTTCTGCACAAAAGCGATTCTGCGAAGCAATGGGAACACTTCTGCTTCCCAGGCACAGAGAAGGTGCTAGCAGGGAATTCTCTGCCTGCTTTTCCCCAGTGCTCTGCAAGCTCTCCAGGACAACATAAAATCTGGGGCTCTGTGCTTTTTTTCGTCTGAACAAGTGTTACTGTTTTCTGCACAAAAGCGATTCTGCGAAGCAATGTGAACAGGCACAGAGAAGGTGCTAGCAGGGAATTCTCTGCCTGCCTTTCCCCAGTGCTCTGCAAGCTCTCCAGGACAACATAGAATCTGGGGCTCTGTGCTTTCTTTCGTTCTGAACAAGTGTTACTGTTTTCTGCACAAAAGCGATTCTGCGAAGCAATGTGAACACTTCTGCTTCCCAGGCACAGAGAAGGTGCTAGCAGGGAATTCTCTGCCAGCTTTTCCCCAGTGCTCTGCAAGCTCTCCAGGACAACATAAAATCTGGGGCTCTGTGCTTTTTTTCGTCTGAACAAGTGTTACTGTTTTCTGCACAAAAGCGATTCTGCGAAGCAATGTGAACAGGCACAAAGAAGGTGCTAGCAGGGAATTCTCTGCCTGCCTTTCCCCAGTGCTCTGCAAGCTCTCCAGGACAACATAGAATCTGGGGCTCTGTGCTTTCTTTCGTCTGAACAAGTGTTACTGTTTTCTGCACAAAAGCGATTCTGCGAAGCAATGTGAACAGGCACAGAGAAGGTGCTAGCAGGGAATTCTCTGCCTGCCTTTCCCCAGTGCTCTGCAAGCTCTCCAGGACAACATAAAATCTGGGGCTCTGTGCTTTCTTTCGTTCTGAACAAGTGTTACTGTTTTCTGCACAATAGCGATTCTGCGAAGCAATGGGAACACTTCTGCTTCCCAGGCACAGAGAAGGTGATAGCAGGGAATTCTCTGCCTGCTTTTCCCCAGTGCTCTGCAAGCTCTCCAGGACAACATAAAATCTGGGGCTCTGTGCTTTCTTTCGTTCTGAACAAGTGTTACTGTTTTCTGCACAAAAGCGATTCTTGCGAAGCAATGTGAACAGGCACAGAGAAGGTGCTAGCAGGAAATTCTCTGCCTGCTTTTCCCCAGTGCTCTGCAAGCTCTCCAGGACAACATAAAATCTGGGGCTCTGTGCTTTCTTTCGTTCTGAACAAGTGTTACTGTTTTCTGCACAAAAGCGATTCTGCGAAGCAATGTGAACACTTCTGCTTCCCAGGCACAGAGAAGGTGCTAGCAGGGAATTCTCTGCCTGCTTTTCCCCAGTGCTCTGCAAGCTCTCCAGGACAACATAAAATCTGGGGCTCTGTGCTTTTTTTCGTCTGAACAAGTGTTACTGTTTTCTGCACAAAAGCGATTCTGCGAAGCAATGTGAACAGGCACAGAGAAGGTGCTAGCAGGGAATTCTCTGCCTGCCTTTCCCCAGTGCTCTGCAAGCTCTCCAGGACAACATAAAATCTGGGGCTCTGTGCTTTTTTTCGTCTGAACAAGTGTTACTGTTTTCTGCACAAAAGCGATTCTGCGAAGCAATGTGAACAGGCACAGAGAAGGTGCTAGCAGGGAATTCTCTGCCTGCCTTTCCCCAGTGCTCTGCAAGCTCTCCAGGACAACATAAAATCTGGGGCTCTGTGCTTTCTTTCGTTCTGAACAAGTGTTACTGTTTTCTGCACAAAAGCGATTCTGCGAAGCAATGTGAACACTTCTGTTTCCCAGGCACAGAGAAGGTGATAGCAGGGAATTCTCTGCCTGCTTTTCCCCAGTGCTCTGCAAGCTCTCCAGCACAACATAAAATCTGGGGCTCTGTGCTTTCTTTCGTTCTGAACAAGTGTTACTGTTTTCTGCACAAAAGCGATTCTGCCAAGCAATGTGAACACTTCTGCTTCCCAGGCACAGAGAAGGTGCTAGCAGGGAATTCTCTGCCTGCCTTTCCCCAGTGCTCTGCAAGCTCTCCAGGACAACATAAAATCTGGGGCTCTGTGCTTTCTTTCGTTCTGAACAAGTGTTACTGTTTTCTGCACAAAAGCGATTCTTGCGAAGCAATGTGAACAGGCACAGAGAAGGTGCTAGCAGGGAATTCTCTGCCTGCCTTTCCCCAGTGCTCTGCAAGCTCTCCAGGACAACATAAAATCTGGGGCTCTGTGCTTTCTTTCGTTCTGAACAAGTGTTACTGTTTTCTGCACAAAAGCGATTCTGCGAAGCAATGTGAACACTTCTGTTTCCCAGGCACAGAGAAGGTGATAGCAGGGAATTCTCTGCCTGCTTTTCCCCAGTGCTCTGCAAGCTCTCCAGGACAACATAAAATCTGGGGCTCTGTGCTTTCTTTCGTTCTGAACAAGTGTTACTGTTTTCTGCACAAAAGCGATTCTTGCGAAGCAATGTGAACAGGCACAGAGAAGGTGCTAGCAGGGAATTCTCTGCCTGCTTTTCCCCAGTGCTCTGCAAGCTCTCCAGGACAACATAAAATCTGGGGCTCTGTGCTTTCTTTCGTTCTGAACAAGTGTTACTGTTTTCTGCACAAAAGCGATTCTGCGAAGCAATGTGAACACTTCTGCTTCCCAGGCACAGAGAAGGTGCTAGCAGGGAATTCTCTGCCTGCTTTTCCCCAGTGCTCTGCAAGCTCTCCAGGACAACATAAAATCTGGGGCTCTGTGCTTTTTTTCGTCTGAACAAGTGTTACTGTTTTCTGCACAAAAGCGATTCTGCGAAGCAATGTGAACAGGCACAGAGAAGGTGCTAGCAGGGAATTCTCTGCCTGCCTTTCCCCAGTGCTCTGCAAGCTCTCCAGGACAACATAAAATCTGGGGCTCTGTGCTTTTTTTCGTCTGAACAAGTGTTACTGTTTTCTGCACAAAAGCGATTCTGCGAAGCAATGTGAACAGGCACAGAGAAGGTGCTAGCAGGGAATTCTCTGCCTGCCTTTCCCCAGTGCTCTGCAAGCTCTCCAGGACAACATAAAATCTGGGGCTCTGTGCTTTCTTTCGTTCTGAACAAGTGTTACTGTTTTCTGCACAAAAGCGATTCTGCGAAGCAATGTGAACACTTCTGTTTCCCAGGCACAGAGAAGGTGATAGCAGGGAATTCTCTGCCTGCTTTTCCCCAGTGCTCTGCAAGCTCTCCAGCACAACATAAAATCTGGGGCTCTGTGCTTTCTTTCGTTCTGAACAAGTGTTACTGTTTTCTGCACAAAAGCGATTCTGCCAAGCAATGTGAACACTTCTGCTTCCCAGGCACAGAGAAGGTGCTAGCAGGGAATTCTCTGCCTGCCTTTCCCCAGTGCTCTGCAAGCTCTCCAGGACAACATAAAATCTGGGGCTCTGTGCTTTCTTTCGTTCTGAACAAGTGTTACTGTTTTCTGCACAAAAGCGATTCTTGCGAAGCAATGTGAACAGGCACAGAGAAGGTGCTAGCAGGGAATTCTCTGCCTGCCTTTCCCCAGTGCTCTGCAAGCTCTCCAGGACAACATAAAATCTGGGGCTCTGTGCTTTCTTTCGTTCTGAACAAGTGTTACTGTTTTCTGCACAAAAGCGATTCTGCGAAGCAATGGGAACACTTCTGCTTCCCAGGCACAGAGAAGGTGCTAGCAGGGAATTCTCTGCCTGCTTTTCCCCAGTGCTCTGCAAGCTCTCCAGGACAACATAAAATCTGGGGCTCTGTGCTTTTTTTCGTCTGAACAAGTGTTACTGTTTTCTGCACAAAAGCGATTCTGCGAAGCAATGTGAACAGGCACAGAGAAGGTGCTAGCAGGGAATTCTCTGCCTGCCTTTCCCCAGTGCTCTGCAAGCTCTCCAGGACAACATAAAATCTGGGGCTCTGTGCTTTCTTTCGTTCTGAACAAGTGTTACTGTTTTCTGCACAAAAGCGATTCTTGCGAAGCAATGTGAACAGGCACAGAGAAGGTGCTAGCAGGGAATTCTCTGCCTGCCTTTCCCCAGTGCTCTGCAAGCTCTCCAGGACAACAGCAAATCTGGGGCTCTGTGCTTTCTTTCGTTCTGAACAAGTGTTACTGTTTTCTGCACAAAAGCGATTCTGCGAAGCAATGTGAACACTTCTGCTTCCCAGGCACAGAGAAGGTGCTAGCAGGGAATTCTCTGCCTGCTTTTCCCCAGTGCTCTGCAAGCTCTCCAGGACAACATAAAATCTGGGGCTCTGTGCTTTTTTTCGTGTGAACAAGTGTTACTGTTTTCTGCACAAAAGCGATTCTGCGAAGCAATGTGAACAGGCACAAAGAAGGTGCTAGCAGGGAATTCTCTGCCTGCCTTTCCCCAGTGCTCTGCAAGCTCTCCAGGACAACAGCAAATCTGGGGCTCTGTGCTTTCTTTCGTTCTGAATAAGTGTTACTGTTTTCTGCACAAAAGCGATTCTGCGAAGCAATGTGAAGACTTCTGCTTCCCAGGCACAGAGAAGGTGCTAGCAGGGAATTCTCTGCCTGCTTTTCCCCAGTGCTCTGCAAGCTCTCCAGGACAACATAAAATCTGGGGCTCTGTGCTTTCTTTCGTTCTGAACAAGTGTTACTGTTTTCTGCACAAAAGCGATTCTGCGAAGCAATGTGAACACTTCTGCTTCCCAGGCACAGAGAAGGTGCTAGCAGGGAATTCTCTGCCTGCTTTTCCCCAGTGCTCTGCAAGCTCTCCAGGACAACATAAAATCTGGGGCTCTGTGCTTTCTTTCGTTCTGAACAAGTGTTACTGTTTTCTGCACAAAAGCGATTCTGCGAAGCAATGGGAACACTTCTGTTTCCCAGGCACAGAGAAGGTGCTAGCAGGGAATTCTCTGCCTGCTTTTCCCCAGTGCTCTGCAAGCTCTCCAGGACAACATAAAATCTGGGGCTCTGTGCTTTCTTTCGTCTGAACAAGTGTTACTGTTTTCTGCACAAAAGCGATTCTGCGAAGCAATGTGAACAGGCACAGAGAAGGTGCTAGCAGGGAATTCTCTGCCTGCCTTTCCCCAGTGCTCTGCAAGCTCTCCAGGACAACATAAAATCTGGGGCTCTGTGCTTTTTTTCGTCTGAACAAGTGTTACTGTTTTCTGCACAAAAGCGATTCTGCGAAGCAATGTGAACAGGCACAAAGAAGGTGCTAGCAGGGAATTCTCTGCCTGCCTTTCCCCAGTGCTCTGCTAGCTCTCCAGGACAACAGCAAATCTGGGGCTCTGTGCTTTCTTTCGTTCTGAACAAGTGTTACTGTTTTCTGCACAAAAGCGATTCTGCGAAGCAATGGGAACACTTCTGTTTCCCAGGCACAGAGAAGGTGCTAGCAGGGAATTCTCTGCCTGCTTTTCCCCAGTGCTCTGCAAGCTCTCCAGGACAACATAAAATCTGGGGCTCTGTGCTTTCTTTCGTTCTGAACAAGTGTTACTGTTTTCTGCACAAAAGCGATTCTGCGAAGGAATGTGAACACTTCTGCTTCCCAGGCACAGAGAAGGTGCTAGCAGGGAATTCTCTGCCTGCTTTTCCCCAGTGCTCTGCAAGCTCTCCAGGACAACATAAAATCTGGGGCTCTGTGCTTTTTTTCGTGTGAACAAGTGTTACTGTTTTCTGCACAAAAGCGATTCTGCCAAGCAATGTGAACACTTCTGCTTCCCAGGCACAGAGAAGGTGCTAGCAGGAAATTCTCTGCCTGCTTTTCCCCAGTGCTCTGCAAGCTCTCCAGGACAACATAAAATCTGGGGCTCTGTGCTTTCTTTCGTTCTGAACAAGTGTTACTGTTTTCTGCACAAAAGCGATTCTGCGAAGCAATGTGAAGACTTCTGCTTCCCAGGCACAGAGAAGGTGCTAGCAGGGAATTCTCTGCCTGCTTTTCCCCAGTGCTCTGCAAGCTCTCCAGGACAACATAAAATCTGGGGCTCTGTGCTTTCTTTCGTTCTGAACAAGTGTTACTGTTTTCTGCACAAAAGCGATTCTGCGAAGCAATGTGAAGACTTCTGCTTCCCAGGCACAGAGAAGGTGCTAGCAGGGAATTCTCTGCCTGCTTTTCCCCAGTGCTCTGCAAGCTCTCCAGGACAACATAAAATCTGGGGCTCTGTGCTTTTTTTCGTCTGAACAAGTGTTACTGTTTTCTGCACAAAAGCGATTCTGCGAAGCAATGGGAACACTTCTGTTTCCCAGGCACAGAGAAGGTGCTAGCAGGGAATTCTCTGCCTGCCTTTCCCCAGTGCTCTGCAAGCTCTCCAGGACAACATAAAATCTGGGGCTCTGTGCTTTCTTTCGTTCTGAACAAGTGTTACTGTTTTCTGCACAAAAGCGATTCTGCCAAGCAATGTGAACACTTCTGCTTCCCAGGCACAGAGAAGGTGCTAGCAGGGAATTCTCTGCCTGCTTTTCCCCAGTGCTCTGCAAGCTCTCCAGGACAACATAAAATCTGGGGCTCTGTGCTTTCTTTCATTCTGAACAAGTGTTACTGTTTTCTGCACAAAAGCGATTCTGCCAAGCAATGTGAACACTTCTGCTTCCCAGGCACAGAGAAGGTGCTAGCAGGAAATTCTCTGCCTGCTTTTCCCCAGTGCTCTGCAAGCTCTCCAGGACAACATAAAATCTGGGGCTCTGTGCTTTCTTTCGTTCTGAACAAGTGTTACTGTTTTCTGCACAAAAGCGATTCTGCGAAGCAATGTGAACAGGCACAAAGAAGGTGCTAGCAGGGAATTCTCTGCCTGCCTTTCCCCAGTGCTCTGCAAGCTCTCCAGGACAACATAGAATCTGGGGCTCTGTGCTTTCTTTCGTCTGAACAAGTGTTACTGTTTTCTGCACAAAAGCGATTCTGCGAAGCAATGTGAACAGGCACAGAGAAGGTGCTAGCAGGGAATTCTCTGCCTGCCTTTCCCCAGTGCTCTGCAAGCTCTCCAGGACAACATAAAATCTGGGGCTCTGTGCTTTCTTTCGTTCTGAACAAGTGTTACTGTTTTCTGCACAAAAGCGATTCTGCGAAGCAATGTGAACACTTCTGTTTCCCAGGCACAGAGAAGGTGATAGCAGGGAATTCTCTGCCTGCTTTTCCCCAGTGCTCTGCAAGCTCTCCAGGACAACATAAAATCTGGGGCTCTGTGCTTTCTTTCGTTCTGAACAATTGTTACTGTTTTCTGCACAAAAGCGATTCTGCGAAGCAATGTGAACACTTCTGCTTCCCAGGCACAGAGAAGGTGCTAGCAGGGAATTCTCTGCCTGCCTTTCCCCAGTGCTCTGCAAGCTCTCCAGGACAACATAAAATCTGGGGCTCTGTGCTTTCTTTCGTTCTGAACAAGTGTTACTGTTTTCTGCACAAAAGCGATTCTTGCGAAGCAATGTGAACAGGCACAGAGAAGGTGCTAGCAGGGAATTCTCTGCCTGCCTTTCCCCAGTGCTCTGCAAGCTCTCCAGGACAACATAAAATCTGGGGCTCTGTGCTTTCTTTCGTTCTGAACAAGTGTTACTGTTTTCTGCACAAAAGCGATTCTGCGAAGCAATGTGAACACTTCTGCTTCCCAGGCACAGAGAAGGTGCTAGCAGGGAATTCTCTGCCTGCTTTTCCCCAGTGCTCTGCAAGCTCTCCAGGACAACATAAAATCTGGGGCTCTGTGCTTTTTTTCGTGTGAACAAGTGTTACTGTTTTCTGCACAAAAGCGATTCTGCGAAGCAATGTGAACAGGCACAAAGAAGGTGCTAGCAGGGAATTCTCTGCCTGCCTTTCCCCAGTGCTCTGCAAGCTCTCCAGGACAACAGCAAATCTGGGGCTCTGTGCTTTCTTTCGTTCTGAATAAGTGTTACTGTTTTCTGCACAAAAGCGATTCTGCGAAGCAATGGGAACACTTCTGTTTCCCAGGCACAGAGAAGGTGCTAGCAGGGAATTCTCTGCCTGCTTTTCCCCAGTGCTCTGCAAGCTCTCCAGGACAACATAAAATCTGGGGCTCTGTGCTTTCTTTCGTTCTGAACAAGTGTTACTGTTTTCTGCACAAAAGCGATTCTGCGAAGCAATGTGAAGACTTCTGCTTCCCAGGCACAGAGAAGGTGCTAGCAGGGAATTCTCTGCCTGCTTTTCCCCAGTGCTCTGCAAGCTCTCCAGGACAACATAAAATCTGGGGCTCTGTGCTTTCTTTCGTTCTGAACAAGTGTTACTGTTTTCTGCACAAAAGCGATTCTGCGAAGCAATGTGAAGACTTCTGCTTCCCAGGCACAGAGAAGGTGCTAGCAGGGAATTCTCTGCCTGCTTTTCCCCAGTGCTCTGCAAGCTCTCCAGGACAACATAAAATCTGGGGCTCTGTGCTTTCTTTCGTTCTGAACAAGTGTTACTGTTTTCTGCACAAAAGCGATTCTGCGAAGCAATGGGAACACTTCTGCTTCCCAGGCACAGAGAAGGTGCTAGCAGGGAATTCTCTGCCTGCTTTTCCCCAGTGCTCTGCAAGCTCTCCAGGACAACATAAAATCTGGGGCTCTGTGCTTTCTTTCGTCTGAACAAGTGTTACTGTTTTCTGCACAAAAGCGATTCTGCGAAGCAATGTGAACAGGCACAGAGAAGGTGCTAGCAGGGAATTCTCTGCCTGCCTTTCCCCAGTGCTCTGCAAGCTCTCCAGGACAACATAAAATCTGGGGCTCTGTGCTTTTTTTCGTCTGAACAAGTGTTACTGTTTTCTGCACAAAAGCGATTCTGCGAAGCAATGTGAACAGGCACAAAGAAGGTGCTAGCAGGGAATTCTCTGCCTGCCTTTCCCCAGTGCTCTGCAAGCTCTCCAGGACAACAGCAAATCTGGGGCTCTGTGCTTTCTTTCGTTCTGAACAAGTGTTACTGTTTTCTGCACAAAAGCGATTCTGCGAAGCAATGGGAACACTTCTGTTTCCCAGGCACAGAGAAGGTGCTATCAGGGAATTCTCTGCCTGCTTTTCCCCAGTGCTCTGCAAGCTCTCCAGGACAACATAAAATCTGGCGCTCTGTGCTTTTTTTCGTGTGAACAAGTGTTACTGTTTTCTGCACAAAAGCGATTCTGCCAAGCAATGTGAACACTTCTGCTTCCCAGGCACAGAGAAGGTGCTAGCAGGAAATTCTCTGCCTGCTTTTCCCCAGTGCTCTGCAAGCTCTCCAGGACAACATAAAATCTGGGGCTCTGTGCTTTCTTTCGTTCTGAACAAGTGTTACTGTTTTCTGCACAAAAGCGATTCTGCGAAGCAATGTGAAGACTTCTGCTTCCCAGGCACAGAGAAGGTGCTAGCAGGGAATTCTCTGCCTGCTTTTCCCCAGTGCTCTGCAAGCTCTCCAGGACAACATAAAATCTGGGGCTCTGTGCTTTCTTTCGTTCTGAACAAGTGTTACTGTTTTCTGCACAAAAGCGATTCTGCGAAGCAATGTGAACACTTCTGCTTCCCAGGCACAGAGAAGGTGCTAGCAGGGAATTCTCTGCCTGCTTTTCCCCAGTGCTCTGCAAGCTCTCCAGGACAACATAAAATCTGGGGCTCTGTGCTTTTTTTCGTCTGAACAAGTGTTACTGTTTTCTGCACAAAAGCGATTCTGCGAAGCAATGGGAACACTTCTGTTTCCCAGGCACAGAGAAGGTGCTAGCAGGGAATTCTCTGCCTGCCTTTCCCCAGTGCTCTGCAAGCTCTCCAGGACAACATAGAATCTGGGGCTCTGTGCTTTCTTTCGTCTGAACAAGAGTTACTGTTTTCTGCACAAAAGCGATTCTGCGAAGCAATGTGAACAGGCACAGAGAAGGTGCTAGCAGGGAATTCTCTGCCTGCCTTTCCCCAGTGCTCTGCAAGCTCTCCAGGACAACATAGAATCTGGGGCTCTGTGCTTTCTTTCGTCTGAACAAGAGTTACTGTTTTCTGCACAAAAGCGATTCTGCGAAGCAATGTGAACACTTCTGTTTCCCAGGCACAGAGAAGGTGATAGCAGGGAATTCTCTGCCTGCTTTTCCCCAGTGCTCTGCAAGCTCTCCAGCACAACATAAAATCTGGGGCTCTGTGCTTTCTTTCGTTCTGAACAAGTGTTACTGTTTTCTGCACAAAAGCGATTCTGCCAAGCAATGTGAACACTTCTGCTTCCCAGGCACAGAGAAGGTGCTAGCAGGGAATTCTCTGCCTGCCTTTCCCCAGTGCTCTGCAAGCTCTCCAGGACAACATAAAATCAGGGGCTCTGTGCTTTCTTTCGTTCTGAACAAGTGTTACTGTTTTCTGCACAAAAGCGATTCTTGCGAAGCAATGTGAACAGGCACAGAGAAGGTGCTAGCAGGGAATTCTCTGCCTGCCTTTCCCCAGTGCTCTGCAAGCTCTCCAGGACAACATAAAATCTGGGGCTCTGTGCTTTCTTTCGTTCTGAACAAGTGTTACTGTTTTCTGCACAAAAGCGATTCTGCGAAGCAATGGGAACACTTCTGCTTCCCAGGCACAGAGAAGGTGCTAGCAGGGAATTCTCTGCCTGCTTTTCCCCAGTGCTCTGCAAGCTCTCCAGGACAACATAAAATCTGGGGCTCTGTGCTTTTTTTCGTGTGAACAAGTGTTACTGTTTTCTGCACAAAAGCGATTCTGCGAAGCAATGTGAACAGGCACAAAGAAGGTGCTAGCAGGGAATTCTCTGCCTGCCTTTCCCCAGTGCTCTGCAAGCTCTCCAGGACAACAGCAAATCTGGGGCTCTGTGCTTTCTTTCGTTCTGAATAAGTGTTACTGTTTTCTGCACAAAAGCGATTCTGCCAAGCAATGTGAACACTTCTGCTTCCCAGGCACAGAGAAGGTGCTAGCAGGAAATTCTCTGCCTGCTTTTCCCCAGTGCTCTGCAAGCTCTCCAGGACAACATAAAATCTGGGGCTCTGTGCTTTCTTTCGTTCTGAACAAGTGTTACTGTTTTCTGCACAAAAGCGATTCTGCGAAGCAATGTGAACAGGCACAAAGAAGGTGCTAGCAGGGAATTCTCTGCCTGCCTTTCCCCAGTGCTATGCAAGCTCTCCAGGACAACATAGAATCTGGGGCTCTGTGCTTTCTTTCGTCTGAACAAGTGTTACTGTTTTCTGCACAAAAGCGATTCTGCGAAGCAATGTGAACAGGCACAGAGAAGGTGCTAGCAGGGAATTCTCTGCCTGCCTTTCCCCAGTGCTCTGCAAGCTCTCCAGGACAACATAAAATCTGGGGCTCTGTGCTTTCTTTCGTTCTGAACAAGTGTTACTGTTTTCTGCACAAAAGCGATTCTGCGAAGCAATGTGAACACTTCTGTTTCCCAGGCACAGAGAAGGTGATAGCAGGGAATTCTCTGCCTGCTTTTCCCCAGTGCTCTGCAAGCTCTCCAGGACAACATAAAATCTGGGGCTCTGTGCTTTCTTTCGTTCTGAACAATTGTTACTGTTTTCTGCACAAAAGCGATTCTGCGAAGCAATGTGAACACTTCTGCTTCCCAGGCACAGAGAAGGTGCTAGCAGGGAATTCTCTGCCTGCCTTTCCCCAGTGCTCTGCAAGCTCTCCAGGACAACATAAAATCTGGGGCTCTGTGCTTTCTTTCGTTCTGAACAAGTGTTACTGTTTTCTGCACAAAAGCGATTCTTGCGAAGCAATGTGAACAGGCACAGAGAAGGTGCTAGCAGGGAATTCTCTGCCTGCCTTTCCCCAGTGCTCTGCAAGCTCTCCAGGACAACATAAAATCTGGGGCTCTGTGCTTTCTTTCGTTCTGAACAAGTGTTACTGTTTTCTGCACAAAAGCGATTCTGCGAAGCAATGTGAACACTTCTGCTTCCCAGGCACAGAGAAGGTGCTAGCAGGGAATTCTCTGCCTGCTTTTCCCCAGTGCTCTGCAAGCTCTCCAGGACAACATAAAATCTGGGGCTCTGTGCTTTTTTTCGTGTGAACAAGTGTTACTGTTTTCTGCACAAAAGCGATTCTGCGAAGCAATGTGAACAGGCACAAAGAAGGTGCTAGCAGGGAATTCTCTGCCTGCCTTTCCCCAGTGCTCTGCAAGCTCTCCAGGACAACAGCAAATCTGGGGCTCTGTGCTTTCTTTCGTTCTGAATAAGTGTTACTGTTTTCTGCACAAAAGCGATTCTGCGAAGCAATGGGAACACTTCTGTTTCCCAGGCACAGAGAAGGTGCTAGCAGGGAATTCTCTGCCTGCTTTTCCCCAGTGCTCTGCAAGCTCTCCAGGACAACATAAAATCTGGGGCTCTGTGCTTTCTTTCGTTCTGAACAAGTGTTACTGTTTTCTGCACAAAAGCGATTCTGCGAAGCAATGTGAAGACTTCTGCTTCCCAGGCACAGAGAAGGTGCTAGCAGGGAATTCTCTGCCTGCTTTTCCCCAGTGCTCTGCAAGCTCTCCAGGACAACATAAAATCTGGGGCTCTGTGCTTTCTTTCGTTCTGAACAAGTGTTACTGTTTTCTGCACAAAAGCGATTCTGCGAAGCAATGTGAACACTTCTGCTTCCCAGGCACAGAGAAGGTGCTAGCAGGGAATTCTCTGCCTGCTTTTCCCCAGTGCTCTGCAAGCTCTCCAGGACAACATAAAATCTGGGGCTCTGTGCTTTCTTTCGTTCTGAACAAGTGTTACTGTTTTCTGCACAAAAGCGATTCTGCGAAGCAATGGGAACACTTCTGTTTCCCAGGCACAGAGAAGGTGCTAGCAGGGAATTCTCTGCCTGCTTTTCCCCAGTGCTCTGCAAGCTCTCCAGGACAACATAAAATCTGGGGCTCTGTGCTTTCTTTCGTCTGAACAAGTGTTACTGTTTTCTGCACAAAAGCGATTCTGCGAAGCAATGTGAACAGGCACAGAGAAGGTGCTAGCAGGGAATTCTCTGCCTGCCTTTCCCCAGTGCTCTGCAAGCTCTCCAGGACAACATAAAATCTGGGGCTCTGTGCTTTTTTTCGTGTGAACAAGTGTTACTGTTTTCTGCACAAAAGCGATTCTGCGAAGCAATGTGAACAGGCACAAAGAAGGTGCTAGCAGGGAATTCTCTGCCTGCCTTTCCCCAGTGCTCTGCAAGCTCTCCAGGACAACAGCAAATCTGGGGCTCTGTGCTTTCTTTCGTTCTGAACAAGTGTTACTGTTTTCTGCACAAAAGCGATTCTGCGAAGCAATGGGAACACTTCTGTTTCCCAGGCACAGAGAAGGTGCTAGCAGGGAATTCTCTGCCTGCTTTTCCCCAGTGCTCTGCAA
This sequence comes from Strix uralensis, assembly GCF_047716275.1. Taxonomy (NCBI): domain Eukaryota; kingdom Metazoa; phylum Chordata; class Aves; order Strigiformes; family Strigidae; genus Strix; species Strix uralensis. The sequence goes on along the minus strand of NW_027436748.1, from coordinate 326,203 downwards.
GCTCTCCAGGACAACATAAAATCTGGCGCTCTGTGCTTTTTTTCGTGTGAACAAGTGTTACTGTTTTCTGCACAAAAGCGATTCTGCCAAGCAATGTGAACACTTCTGCTTCCCAGGCACAGAGAAGGTGCTAGCAGGAAATTCTCTGCCTGCTTTTCCCCAGTGCTCTGCAAGCTCTCCAGGACAACATAAAATCTGGGGCTCTGTGCTTTCTTTCGTTCTGAACAAGTGTTACTGTTTTCTGCACAAAAGCGATTCTGCGAAGCAATGTGAAGACTTCTGCTTCCCAGGCACAGAGAAGGTGCTAGCAGGGAATTCTCTGCCTGCTTTTCCCCAGTGCTCTGCAAGCTCTCCAGGACAACATAAAATCTGGGGCTCTGTGCTTTCTTTCGTTCTGAACAAGTGTTACTGTTTTCTGCACAAAAGCGATTCTGCGAAGCAATGTGAACACTTCTGCTTCCCAGGCACAGAGAAGGTGCTAGCAGGGAATTCTCTGCCTGCTTTTCCCCAGTGCTCTGCAAGCTCTCCAGGACAACATAAAATCTGGGGCTCTGTGCTTTTTTTCGTCTGAACAAGTGTTACTGTTTTCTGCACAAAAGCGATTCTGCGAAGCAATGGGAACACTTCTGTTTCCCAGGCACAGAGAAGGTGCTAGCAGGGAATTCTCTGCCTGCCTTTCCCCAGTGCTCTGCAAGCTCTCCAGGACAACATAGAATCTGGGGCTCTGTGCTTTCTTTCGTCTGAACAAGAGTTACTGTTTTCTGCACAAAAGCGATTCTGCGAAGCAATGTGAACAGGCACAGAGAAGGTGCTAGCAGGGAATTCTCTGCCTGCCTTTCCCCAGTGCTCTGCAAGCTCTCCAGGACAACATAAAATCTGGGGCTCTGTGCTTTCTTTCGTTCTGAACAAGTGTTACTGTTTTCTGCACAAAAGCGATTCTGCGAAGCAATGTGAACACTTCTGTTTCCCAGGCACAGAGAAGGTGATAGCAGGGAATTCTCTGCCTGCTTTTCCCCAGTGCTCTGCAAGCTCTCCAGCACAACATAAAATCTGGGGCTCTGTGCTTTCTTTCGTTCTGAACAAGTGTTACTGTTTTCTGCACAAAAGCGATTCTGCCAAGCAATGTGAACAGGCACAAAGAAGGTGCTAGCAGGGAATTCTCTGCCTGCCTTTCCCCAGTGCTCTGCAAGCTCTCCAGGACAACAGCAAATCTGGGGCTCTGTGCTTTCTTTCGTTCTGAATAAGTGTTACTGTTTTCTGCACAAAAGCGATTCTGCGAAGCAATGGGAACACTTCTGTTTCCCAGGCACAGAGAAGGTGCTAGCAGGGAATTCTCTGCCTGCTTTTCCCCAGTGCTCTGCAAGCTCTCCAGGACAACATAAAATCTGGGGCTCTGTGCTTTCTTTCGTTCTGAACAAGTGTTACTGTTTTCTGCACAAAAGCGATTCTGCGAAGCAATGTGAAGACTTCTGCTTCCCAGGCACAGAGAAGGTGCTAGCAGGGAATTCTCTGCCTGCTTTTCCCCAGTGCTCTGCAAGCTCTCCAGGACAACATAAAATCTGGGGCTCTGTGCTTTCTTTCGTTCTGAACAAGTGTTACTGTTTTCTGCACAAAAGCGATTCTGCGAAGCAATGTGAACACTTCTGCTTCCCAGGCACAGAGAAGGTGCTAGCAGGGAATTCTCTGCCTGCTTTTCCCCAGTGCTCTGCAAGCTCTCCAGGACAACATAAAATCTGGGGCTCTGTGCTTTCTTTCGTTCTGAACAAGTGTTACTGTTTTCTGCACAAAAGCGATTCTGCGAAGCAATGGGAACACTTCTGTTTCCCAGGCACAGAGAAGGTGCTAGCAGGGAATTCTCTGCCTGCTTTTCCCCAGTGCTCTGCAAGCTCTCCAGGACAACATAAAATCTGGGGCTCTGTGCTTTCTTTCGTCTGAACAAGTGTTACTGTTTTCTGCACAAAAGCGATTCTGCGAAGCAATGTGAACAGGCACAGAGAAGGTGCTAGCAGGGAATTCTCTGCCTGCCCTTCCCCAGTGCTCTGCAAGCTCTCCAGGACAACATAAAATCTGGGGCTCTGTGCTTTTTTTCGTCTGAACAAGTGTTACTGTTTTCTGCACAAAAGCGATTCTGCGAAGCAATGTGAACAGGCACAAAGAAGGTGCTAGCAGGGAATTCTCTGCCTGCCTTTCCCCAGTGCTCTGCAAGCTCTCCAGGACAACAGCAAATCTGGGGCTCTGTGCTTTCTTTCGTTCTGAACAAGTGTTACTGTTTTCTGCACAAAAGCGATTCTGCGAAGCAATGGGAACACTTCTGTTTCCCAGGCACAGAGAAGGTGCTAGCAGGGAATTCTCTGCCTGCTTTTCCCCAGTGCTCTGCAAGCTCTCCAGGACAACATAAAATCTGGGGCTCTGTGCTTTCTTTCGTTCTGAACAAGTGTTACTGTTTTCTGCACAAAAGCGATTCTGCGAAGCAATGTGAACACTTCTGCTTCCCAGGCACAGAGAAGGTGCTAGCAGGGTATTCTCTGCCTGCTTTTCCCCAGTGCTCTGCAAGCTCTCCAGGACAACATAAAATCTGGCGCTCTGTGATTTCTTTCGTCTGAACAAGTGTTACTGTTTTCTGCACAAAAGCGATTCTGCCAAGCAATGTGAACACTTCTGCTTCCCAGGCACAGAGAAGGTGCTAGCAGGAAATTCTCTGCCTGCTTTTCCCCAGTGCTCTGCAAGCTCTCCAGGACAACATAAAATCTGGGGCTCTGTGCTTTCTTTCGTTCTGAACAAGTGTTACTGTTTTCTGCACAAAAGCGATTCTGCGAAGCAATGTGAAGACTTCTGCTTCCCAGGCACAGAGAAGGTGCTAGCAGGGAATTCTCTGCCTGCTTTTCCCCAGTGCTCTGCAAGCTCTCCAGGACAACATAAAATCTGGGGCTCTGTGCTTTCTTTCGTTCTGAACAAGTGTTACTGTTTTCTGCACAAAAGCGATTCTGCGAAGCAATGTGAAGACTTCTGCTTCCCAGGCACAGAGAAGGTGCTAGCAGGGAATTCTCTGCCTGCTTTTCCCCAGTGCTCTGCAAGCTCTCCAGGACAACATAAAATCTGGGGCTCTGTGCTTTTTTTCGTCTGAACAAGTGTTACTGTTTTCTGCACAAAAGCGATTCTGCGAAGCAATGGGAACACTTCTGTTTCCCAGGCACAGAGAAGGTGCTAGCAGGGAATTCTCTGCCTGCCTTTCCCCAGTGCTCTGCAAGCTCTCCAGGACAACATAGAATCTGGGGCTCTGTGCTTTCTTTCGTCTGAACAAGAGTTACTGTTTTCTGCACAAAAGCGATTCTGCGAAGCAATGTGAACAGGCACAGAGAAGGTGCTAGCAGGGAATTCTCTGCCTGCCTTTCCCCAGTGCTCTGCAAGCTCTCCAGGACAACATAAAATCTGGGGCTCTGTGCTTTCTTTCGTTCTGAACAAGTGTTACTGTTTTCTGCACAAAAGCGATTCTGCGAAGCAATGTGAACACTTCTGTTTCCCAGGCACAGAGAAGGTGATAGCAGGGAATTCTCTGCCTGCTTTTCCCCAGTGCTCTGCAAGCTCTCCAGCACAACATAAAATCTGGGGCTCTGTGCTTTCTTTCGTTCTGAACAAGTGTTACTGTTTTCTGCACAAAAGCGATTCTGCCAAGCAATGTGAACACTTCTGCTTCCCAGGCACAGAGAAGGTGCTAGCAGGGAATTCTCTGCCTGCCTTTCCCCAGTGCTCTGCAAGCTCTCCAGGACAACATAAAATCTGGGGCTCTGTGCTTTCTTTCGTTCTGAACAAGTGTTACTGTTTTCTGCACAAAAGCGATTCTTGCGAAGCAATGTGAACAGGCACAGAGAAGGTGCTAGCAGGGAATTCTCTGCCTGCCTTTCCCCAGTGCTCTGCAAGCTCTCCAGGACAACATAAAATCTGGGGCTCTGTGCTTTCTTTCGTTCTGAACAAGTGTTACTGTTTTCTGCACAAAAGCGATTCTGCGAAGCAATGGGAACACTTCTGCTTCCCAGGCACAGAGAAGGTGCTAGCAGGGAATTCTCTGCCTGCTTTTCCCCAGTGCTCTGCAAGCTCTCCAGGACAACATAAAATCTGGGGCTCTGTGCTTTTTTTCGTCTGAACAAGTGTTACTGTTTTCTGCACAAAAGCGATTCTGCGAAGCAATGTGAACAGGCACAGAGAAGGTGCTAGCAGGGAATTCTCTGCCTGCCTTTCCCCAGTGCTCTGCAAGCTCTCCAGGACAACATAGAATCTGGGGCTCTGTGCTTTCTTTCGTTCTGAACAAGTGTTACTGTTTTCTGCACAAAAGCGATTCTGCGAAGCAATGTGAACACTTCTGCTTCCCAGGCACAGAGAAGGTGCTAGCAGGGAATTCTCTGCCAGCTTTTCCCCAGTGCTCTGCAAGCTCTCCAGGACAACATAAAATCTGGGGCTCTGTGCTTTTTTTCGTCTGAACAAGTGTTACTGTTTTCTGCACAAAAGCGATTCTGCGAAGCAATGTGAACAGGCACAAAGAAGGTGCTAGCAGGGAATTCTCTGCCTGCCTTTCCCCAGTGCTCTGCAAGCTCTCCAGGACAACATAGAATCTGGGGCTCTGTGCTTTCTTTCGTCTGAACAAGTGTTACTGTTTTCTGCACAAAAGCGATTCTGCGAAGCAATGTGAACAGGCACAGAGAAGGTGCTAGCAGGGAATTCTCTGCCTGCCTTTCCCCAGTGCTCTGCAAGCTCTCCAGGACAACATAAAATCTGGGGCTCTGTGCTTTCTTTCGTTCTGAACAAGTGTTACTGTTTTCTGCACAAAAGCGATTCTGCGAAGCAATGTGAACACTTCTGTTTCCCAGGCACAGAGAAGGTGATAGCAGGGAATTCTCTGCCTGCTTTTCCCCAGTGCTCTGCAAGCTCTCCAGGACAACATAAAATCTGGGGCTCTGTGCTTTCTTTCGTTCTGAACAATTGTTACTGTTTTCTGCACAAAAGCGATTCTGCGAAGCAATGTGAACACTTCTGCTTCCCAGGCACAGAGAAGGTGCTAGCAGGGAATTCTCTGCCTGCCTTTCCCCAGTGCTCTGCAAGCTCTCCAGGACAACATAAAATCTGGGGCTCTGTGCTTTCTTTCGTTCTGAACAAGTGTTACTGTTTTCTGCACAAAAGCGATTCTGCGAAGCAATGTGAACACTTCTGCTTCCCAGGCACAGAGAAGGTGCTAGCAGGGAATTCTCTGCCTGCCTTTCCCCAGTGCTCTGCAAGCTCTCCAGGACAACATAAAATCTGGGGCTCTGTGCTTTCTTTCGTTCTGAACAAGTGTTACTGTTTTCTGCACAAAAGCGATTCTGCGAAGCAATGTGAACACTTCTGCTTCCCAGGCACAGAGAAGGTGCTAGCAGGGAATTCTCTGCCTGCTTTTCCCCAGTGCTCTGCAAGCTCTCCAGGACAACATAAAATCTGAGGCTCTGTGCTTTCTTTCGTTCTGAACAAGTGTTACTGTTTTCTGCACAAAAGCGATTCTGCGAAGCAATGTGAACACTTCTGCTTCCCAGGCACAGAGAAGGTGCTAGCAGGGAATTCTCTGCCTGCTTTTCCCCAGTGCTCTGCAAGCTCTCCAGGACAACATAAAATCTGGGGCTCTGTGCTTTTTTTCGTGTGAACAAGTGTTACTGTTTTCTGCACAAAAGCGATTCTGCGAAGCAATGTGAACAGGCACAAAGAAGGTGCTAGCAGGGAATTCTCTGCCTGCCTTTCCCCAGTGCTCTGCAAGCTCTCCAGGACAACAGCAAATCTGGGGCTCTGTGCTTTCTTTCGTTCTGAATAAGTGTTACTGTTTTCTGCACAAAAGCGATTCTGCGAAGCAATGGGAACACTTCTGTTTCCCAGGCACAGAGAAGGTGATAGCAGGGAATTCTCTGCCTGCTTTTCCCCAGTGCTCTGCAAGCTCTCCAGGACAACATAAAATCTGGGGCTCTGTGCTTTCTTTCGTTCTGAACAAGTGTTACTGTTTTCTGCACAAAAGCGATTCTGCGAAGCAATGTGAAGACTTCTGCTTCCCAGGCACAGAGAAGGTGCTAGCAGGGAATTCTCTGCCTGCTTTTCCCCAGTGCTCTGCAAGCTCTCCAGGACAACATAAAATCTGGGGCTCTGTGCTTTCTTTCGTTCTGAACAAGTGTTACTGTTTTCTGCACAAAAGCGATTCTGCGAAGCAATGTGAACACTTCTGCTTCCCAGGCACAGAGAAGGTGCTAGCAGGGAATTCTCTGCCTGCTTTTCCCCAGTGCTCTGCAAGCTCTCCAGGACAACATAAAATCTGGGGCTCTGTGCTTTCTTTCGTTCTGAACAAGTGTTACTGTTTTCTGCACAAAAGTGATTCTGCGAAGCAATGTGAACACTTCTGCTTCCCAGGCACAAAGAAGGTGCTAGCAGGGAATTCTCTGCCTGCCTTTCCCCAGTGCTCTGCAAGCTCTCCAGGACAACATAAAATCTGGGGCTCTGTGCTTTCTTTCGTTCTGAACAAGTGTTACTGTGTTCTGCACAAAAGCGATTCTGCAAAGCAATGGGAACACTTCTGTTTCCCAGGCACAGAGAAGGTGCTAGCAGGGAATTCTCTGCCTGCTTTTCCCCAGTGCTCTGCAAGCTCTCCAGGACAACATAAAATCTGGGGCTCTGTGCTTTCTTTCGTTCTGAACAAGTGTTACTGTTTTCTGCACAAAAGCGATTCTGCGAAGCAATGTGAACACTTCTGCTTCCCAGGCACAGAGAAGGTGCTAGCAGGGAATTCTCTGCCTGCTTTTCCCCAGTGCTCTGCAAGCTCTCCAGGACAACATAAAATCTGGGGCTCTGTGCTTTCTTTCATTCTGAACAAGTGTTACTGTTTTCTGCACAAAAGCGATTCTGCCAAGCAATGTGAACACTTCTGCTTCCCAGGCACAGAGAAGGTGCTAGCAGGAAATTCTCTGCCTGCTTTTCCCCAGTGCTCTGCAAGCTCTCCAGGACAACATAAAATCTGGGGCTCTGTGCTTTCTTTCGTTCTGAACAAGTGTTACTGTTTTCTGCACAAAAGCGATTCTGCGAAGCAATGTGAACACTTCTGCTTCCCAGGCACAGAGAAGGTGCTAGCAGGGAATTCTCTGCCTGCTTTTCCCCAGTGCTCTGCAAGCTCTCCAGGACAACATAAAATCTGGGGCTCTGTGCTTTCTTTCGTTCTGAACAAGTGTTACTGTTTTCTGCACAAAAGCGATTCTGCGAAGCAATGTGAACACTTCTGCTTCCCAGGCACAGAGAAGGTGCTAGCAGGGAATTCTCTGCCTGCTTTTCCCCAGTGCTCTGCAAGCTCTCCAGGACAACATAAAATCTGGGGCTCTGTGCTTTCTTTCGTTCTGAACAAGTGTTACTGTTTTCTGCACAAAAGCGATTCTGCGAAGCAATGGGAACACTTCTGTTTCCCAGGCACAGAGAAGGTGCTAGCAGGGAATTCTCTGCCTGCTTTTCCCCAGTGCTCTGCAAGCTCTCCAGGACAACATAAAATCTGGGGCTCTGTGCTTTCTTTCGTTCTGAACAAGTGTTACTGTTTTCTGCACAAAAGCGATTCTGCGAAGCAATGTGAAGACTTCTGCTTCCCAGGCACAGAGAAGGTGCTAGCAGGGAATTCTCTGCCTGCTTTTCCCCAGTGCTCTGCAAGCTCTCCAGGACAACATAAAATCTGGGGCTCTGTGCTTTCTTTCATTCTGAACAAGTGTTACTGTTTTCTGCACAAAAGCGATTCTGCCAAGCAATGTGAACACTTCTGCTTCCCAGGCACAGAGAAGGTGCTAGCAGGAAATTCTCTGCCTGCTTTTCCCCAGTGCTCTGCAAGCTCTCCAGGACAACATAAAATCTGGGGCTCTGTGCTTTCTTTCGTTCTGAACAAGTGTTACTGTTTTCTGCACAAAAGCGATTCTGCGAAGCAATGTGAACACTTCTGCTTCCCAGGCACAGAGAAGGTGCTAGCAGGGAATTCTCTGCCTGCTTTTCCCCAGTGCTCTGCAAGCTCTCCAGGACAACATAAAATCTGGGGCTCTGTGCTTTTTTTCGTCTGAACAAGTGTTACTGTTTTCTGCACAAAAGCGATTCTGCGAAGCAATGTGAACAGGCACAAAGAAGGTGCTAGCAGGGAATTCTCTGCCTGCCTTTCCCCAGTGCTCTGCAAGCTCTCCAGGACAACATAGAATCTGGGGCTCTGTGCTTTCTTTCGTCTGAACAAGTGTTACTGTTTTCTGCACAAAAGCGATTCTGCGAAGCAATGTGAACAGGCACAGAGAAGGTGCTAGCAGGGAATTCTCTGCCTGCCTTTCCCCAGTGCTCTGCAAGCTCTCCAGGACAACATAAAATCTGGGGCTCTGTGCTTTCTTTCATTCTGAACAAGTGTTACTGTTTTCTGCACAAAAGCGATTCTGCGAAGCAATGTGAACACTTCTGTTTCCCAGGCACAGAGAAGGTGATAGCAGGGAATTCTCTGCCTGCTTTTCCCCAGTGCTCTGCAAGCTCTCCAGGACAACATAAAATCTGGGGCTCTGTGCTTTCTTTCGTTCTGAACAATTGTTACTGTTTTCTGCACAAAAGCGATTCTGCGAAGCAATGTGAACACTTCTGCTTCCCAGGCACAGAGAAGGTGCTAGCAGGGAATTCTCTGCCTGCCTTTCCCCAGTGCTCTGCAAGCTCTCCAGGACAACATAAAATCTGGGGCTCTGTGCTTTCTTTCGTTCTGAACAAGTGTTACTGTTTTCTGCACAAAAGCGATTCTTGCGAAGCAATGTGAACAGGCACAGAGAAGGTGCTAGCAGGGAATTCTCTGCCTGCCTTTCCCCAGTGCTCTGCAAGCTCTCCAGGACAACATAAAATCTGGGGCTCTGTGCTTTCTTTCGTTCTGAACAAGTGTTACTGTTTTCTGCACAAAAGCGATTCTGCGAAGCAATGTGAACACTTCTGCTTCCCAGGCACAGAGAAGGTGCTAGCAGGGAATTCTCTGCCTGCTTTTCCCCAGTGCTCTGCAAGCTCTCCAGGACAACATAAAATCTGGGGCTCTGTGCTTTCTTTCGTTCTGAACAAGTGTTACTGTTTTCTGCACAAAAGCGATTCTGCGAAGCAATGTGAACACTTCTGCTTCCCAGGCACAGAGAAGGTGCTAGCAGGGAATTCTCTGCCTGCTTTTCCCCAGTGCTCTGCAAGCTCTCCAGGACAACATAAAATCTGGGGCTCTGTGCTTTCTTTCATTCTGAACAAGTGTTACTGTTTTCTGCACAAAAGCGATTCTGCCAAGCAATGTGAACACTTCTGCTTCCCAGGCACAGAGAAGGTGCTAGCAGGAAATTCTCTGCCTGCTTTTCCCCAGTGCTCTGCAAGCTCTCCAGGACAACATAAAATCTGGGGCTCTGTGCTTTCTTTCGCTCTGAACAAGTGTTACTGTTTTCTGCACAAAAGCGATTCTGCGAAGCAATGTGAAGACTTCTGCTTCCCAGGCACAGAGAAGGTGCTAGCAGGGAATTCTCTGCCTGCTTTTCCCCAGTGCTCTGCAAGCTCTCCAGGACAACATAAAATCTGGGGCTCTGTGCTTTCTTTCGTTCTGAACAAGTGTTACTGTTTTCTGCACAAAAGCGATTCTGCGAAGCAATGTGAACACTTCTGCTTCCCAGGCACAGAGAAGGTGCTAGCAGGGAATTCTCTGCCTGCTTTTCCCCAGTGCTCTGCAAGCTCTCCAGGACAACATAAAATCTGGGGCTCTGTGCTTTCTTTCGTTCTGAACAAGTGTTACTGTTTTCTGCACAAAAGCGATTCTGCGAAGCAATGGGAACACTTCTGTTTCCCAGGCACAGAGAAGGTGCTAGCAGGGAATTCTCTGCCTGCTTTTCCCCAGTGCTCTGCAAGCTCTCCAGGACAACATAAAATCTGGGGCTCTGTGCTTTCTTTCGTTCTGAACAAGTGTTACTGTTTTCTGCACAAAAGCGATTCTGCGAAGCAATGTGAAGACTTCTGCTTCCCAGGCACAGAGAAGGTGCTAGCAGGGAATTCTCTGCCTGCTTTTCCCCAGTGCTCTGCAAGCTCTCCAGAACAACATAAAATCTGGGGCTCTGTGCTTTCTTTCATTCTGAACAAGTGTTACTGTTTTCTGCACAAAAGCGATTCTGCCAAGCAATGTGAACACTTCTGCTTCCCAGGCACAGAGAAGGTGCTAGCAGGAAATTCTCTGCCTGCTTTTCCCCAGTGCTCTGCAAGCTCTCCAGGACAACATAAAATCTGGGGCTCTGTGCTTTCTTTCGTTCTGAACAAGTGTTACTGTTTTCTGCACAAAAGCGATTCTGCGAAGCAATGTGAACAGGCACAAAGAAGGTGCTAGCAGGGAATTCTCTGACTGCCTTTCCCCAGTGCTCTGCAAGCTCTCCAGGACAACATAAAATCTGGGGCTCTGTGCTTTCTTTCGTTCTGAACAATTGTTACTGTTTTCTGCACAAAAGCGATTCTGCGAAGCAATGTGAACACTTCTGCTTCCCAGGCACAGAGAAGGTGCTAGCAGGGAATTCTCTGCCTGCCTTTCCCCAGTGCTCTGCAAGCTCTCCAGGACAACATAAAATCTGGGGCTCTGTGCTTTCTTTCGTTCTGAACAAGTGTTACTGTTTTCTGCACAAAAGCGATTCTTGCGAAGCAATGTGAACAGGCACAGAGAAGGTGCTAGCAGGGAATTCTCTGCCTGCCTTTCCCCAGTGCTCTGCAAGCTCTCCAGGACAACATAAAATCTGGGGCTCTGTGCTTTCTTTCGTTCTGAACAAGTGTTAGTGTTTTCTGCACAAAAGCGATTCTGCGAAGCAATGTGAACACTTCTGTTTCCCAGGCACAGAGAAGGTGCTAGCAGGGAATTCTCTGCCTGCTTTTCCCCAGTGCTCTGCAAGCTCTCCAGGACAACATAAAATCTGGGGCTCTGTGCTTTCTTTCGTTCTGAACAAGTGTTACTGTTTTCTGCACAAAAGCGATTCTGCGAAGCAATGTGAACACTTCTGCTTCCCAGGCACAGAGAAGGTGCTAGCAGGGAATTCTCTGCCTGCTTTTCCCCAGTGCTCTGCAAGCTCTCCAGGACAACATAAAATCTGGGGCTCTGTGCTTTTTTTCGTGTGAACAAGTGTTACTGTTTTCTGCACAAAAGCGATTCTGCGAAGCAATGTGAACAGGCACAAAGAAGGTGCTAGCAGGGAATTCTCTGCCTGCCTTTCCCCAGTGCTCTGCAAGCTCTCCAGGACAACATAAAATCTGGGGCTCTGTGCTTTCTTTCGTTCTGAACAAGTGTTACTGTTTTCTGCACAAAAGCGATTCTGCGAAGCAATGTGAACACTTCTGCTTCCCAGGCACAGAGAAGGTGCTAGCAGGGAATTCTCTGCCTGCTTTTCCCCAGTGCTCTGCAAGCTCTCCAGGACAACATAAAATCTGGGGCTCTGTGCTTTCTTTCGTTCTGAACAAGTGTTACTGTTTTCTGCACAAAAGCGATTCTGCGAAGCAATGTGAACACTTCTGCTTCCCAGGCACAGAGAAGGTGCTAGCAGGGAATTCTCTGCCTGCTTTTCCCCAGTGCTCTGCAAGCTCTCCAGGACAACATAAAATCTGGGGCTCTGTGCTTTTTTTCGTGTGAACAAGTGTTACTGTTTTCTGCACAAAAGCGATTCTGCGAAGCAATGTGAACAGGCACAAAGAAGGTGCTAGCAGGGAATTCTCTGCCTGCCTTTCCCCAGTGCTCTGCAAGCTCTCCAGGACAACAGCAAATCTGGGGCTCTGTGCTTTCTTTCGTTCTGAATAAGTGTTACTGTTTTCTGCACAAAAGCGATTCTGCGAAGCAATGGGAACACTTCTGTTTCCCAGGCACAGAGAAGGTGCTAGCAGGGAATTCTCTGCCTGCTTTTCCCCAGTGCTCTGCAAGCTCTCCAGGACAACATAAAATCTGGGGCTCTGTGCTTTCTTTCGTTCTGAACAAGTGTTACTGTTTTCTGCACAAAAGCGATTCTGCGAAGCAATGTGAAGACTTCTGCTTCCCAGGCACAGAGAAGGTGCTAGCAGGGAATTCTCTGCCTGCTTTTCCCCAGTGCTCTGCAAGCTCTCCAGGACAACATAAAATCTGGGGCTCTGTGCTTTCTTTCGTTCTGAACAAGTGTTACTGTTTTCTGCACAAAAGCGATTCTGCGAAGCAATGTGAACACTTCTGCTTCCCAGGCACAGAGAAGGTGCTAGCAGGGAATTCTCTGCCTGCTTTTCCCCAGTGCTCTGCAAGCTCTCCAGGACAACATAAAATCTGGGGCTCTGTGCTTTCTTTCGTTCTGAACAAGTGTTACTGTTTTCTGCACAAAAGCGATTCTGCGAAGCAATGGGAACACTTCTGTTTCCCAGGCACAGAGAAGGTGCTAGCAGGGAATTCTCTGCCTGCTTTTCCCCAGTGCTCTGCAAGCTCTCCAGGACAACATAAAATCTGGGGCTCTGTGCTTTCTTTCGTTCTGAATAAGTGTTACTGTTTTCTGCACAAAAGCGATTCTGCGAAGCAATGGGAACACTTCTGTTTCCCAGGCACAGAGAAGGTGCTAGCAGGGAATTCTCTGCCTGCTTTTCCCCAGTGCTCTGCAAGCTCTCCAGGACAACATAAAATCTGGGGCTCTGTGCTTTCTTTCGTTCTGAACAAGTGTTACTGTTTTCTGCACAAAAGCGATTCTGCGAAGCAATGTGAAGACTTCTGCTTCCCAGGCACAGAGAAGGTGCTAGCAGGGAATTCTCTGCCTGCTTTTCCCCAGTGCTCTGCAAGCTCTCCAGGACAACATAAAATCTGGGGCTCTGTGCTTTCTTTCGTTCTGAACAAGTGTTACTGTTTTCTGCACAAAAGCGATTCTGCGAAGCAATGTGAACACTTCTGCTTCCCAGGCACAGAGAAGGTGCTAGCAGGGAATTCTCTGCCTGCTTTTCCCCAGTGCTCTGCAAGCTCTCCAGGACAACATAAAATCTGGGGCTCTGTGCTTTCTTTCGTTCTGAACAAGTGTTACTGTTTTCTGCACAAAAGCGATTCTGCGAAGCAATGGGAACACTTCTGTTTCCCAGGCACAGAGAAGGTGCTAGCAGGAAATTCTCTGCCTGCCTTTCCCCAGTGCTCTGCAAGCTCTCCAGGACAACATAAAATCTGGGGCTCTGTGCTTTCTTTCGTTCTGAACAAGTGTTACTGTTTTCTGCACAAAAGCGATTCTGCCAAGCAATGTGAACACTTCTGCTTCCCAGGCACAGAGAAGGTGCTAGCAGGGAATTCTCTGCCTGCTTTTCCCCAGTGCTCTGCAAGCTCTCCAGGACAACATAAAATCTGGGGCTCTGTGCTTTTTTTCGTCTGAACAAGTGTTACTGTTTTCTGCACAAAAGCGATTCTGCGAAGAAATGTGAACAGGCACAAAGAAGGTGCTAGCAGGGAATTCTCTGCCTGCCTTTCCCCAGTGCTCTGCAAGCTCTCCAGGACAACATAAAATCTGGGGCTCTGTGCTTTCTTTCGTTCTGAACAAGTGTTAGTGTTTTCTGCACAAAAGCGATTCTGCGAAGCAATGTGAACACTTCTGCTTCCCAGGCACAGAGAAGGTGCTAGCAGGGAATTCTCTGCCTGCCTTTCCCCAGTGCTCTGCAAGCTCTCCAGGACAACATAAAATCTGGGGCTCTGTGCTTTCTTTCGTTCTGAACAAGTGTTACTGTTTTCTGCACAAAAGCGATTCTGCGAAGCAATGTGAACAGGCACAAAGAAGGTGCTAGCAGGGAATTCTCTGCCTGCCTTTCCCCAGTGCTCTGCAAGCTCTCCAGGACAACAGCAAATCTGGGGCTCTGTGCTTTCTTTCGTTCTGAACAAGTGTTACTGTTTTCTGCACAAAAGCGATTCTGCGAAGCAATGGGAACACTTCTGTTTCCCAGGCACAGAGAAGGTGCTAGCAGGGAATTCTCTGCCTGCTTTTCCCCAGTGCTCTGCAAGCTCTCCAGGACAACATAAAATCTGGGGCTCTGTGCTTTCTTTCGTTCTGAACAAGTGTTACTGTTTTCTGCACAAAAGCGATTCTGCCAAGCAATGTGAACACTTCTGCTTCCCAGGCACAGAGAAGGTGCTAGCAGGAAATTCTCTGCCTGCCTTTCCCCAGTGCTCTGCAAGCTCTCCAGGACAACATAGAATCTGGGGCTCTGTGCTTTCTTTCGTCTGAACAAGTGTTACTGTTTTCTGCACAAAAGCGATTCTGCGAAGCAATGTGAACAGGCACAGAGAAGGTGCTAGCAGGGAATTCTCTGCCTGCCTTTCCCCAGTGCTCTGCAAGCTCTCCAGGACAACATAAAATCTGGGGCTCTGTGCTTTCTTTCGTTCTGAACAAGTGTTACTGTTTTCTGCACAAAAGCGATTCTGCGAAGCAATGTGAAGACTTCTGCTTCCCAGGCACAGAGAAGGTGCTAGCAGGGAATTCTCTGCCTGCTTTTCCCCAGTGCTCTGCAAGCTCTCCAGGACAACATAAAATCTGGGGCTCTGTGCTTTTTTTCGTCTGAACAAGTGTTACTGTTTTCTGCACAAAAGCGATTCTGCGAAGCAATGGGAACACTTCTGTTTCCCAGGCACAGAGAAGGTGCTAGCAGGGAATTCTCTGCCTGCCTTTCCCCAGTGCTCTGCAAGCTCTCCAGGACAACATAGAATCTGGGGCTCTGTGCTTTCTTTCGTCTGAACAAGTGTTACTGTTTTCTGCACAAAAGCGATTCTGCGAAGCAATGTGAACAGGCACAGAGAAGGTGCTAGCAGGGAATTCTCTGCCTGCCTTTCCCCAGTGCTCTGCAAGCTCTCCAGGACAACATAAAATCTGGGGCTCTGTGCTTTCTTTTGTTCTGAACAAGTGTTAGTGTTTTCTGCACAAAAGCGATTCTGCGAAGCAATGTGAACACTTCTGCTTCCCAGGCACAGAGAAGGTGCTAGCAGGGAATTCTCTGCCTGCTTTTCCCCAGTGCTCTGCAAGCTCTCCAGGACAACATAAAATCTGGGGCTCTGTGCTTTCTTTCGTTCTGAACAAGTGTTACTGTTTTCTGCACAAAAGCGATTCTGCGAAGCAATGTGAACACTTCTGCTTCCCAGGCACAGAGAAGGTGCTAGCAGGGAATTCTCTGCCTGCTTTTCCCCAGTGCTCTGCAAGCTCTCCAGGACAACATAAAATCTGGGGCTCTGTGCTTTCTTTCGTTCTGAACAAGTGTTACTGTTTTCTGCACAAAAGCGATTCTGCGAAGCAATGGGAACACTTCTGTTTCCCAGGCACAGAGAAGGTGCTAGCAGGGAATTCTCTGCCTGCTTTTCCCCAGTGCTCTGCAAGCTCTCCAGGACAACATAAAATCTGGGGCTCTGTGCTTTCTTTCGTTCTGAATAAGTGTTACTGTTTTCTGCACAAAAGCGATTCTGCGAAGCAATGGGAACACTTCTGTTTCCCAGGCACAGAGAAGGTGCTAGCAGGGAATTCTCTGCCTGCTTTTCCCCAGTGCTCTGCAAGCTCTCCAGGACAACATAAAATCTGGGGCTCTGTGCTTTCTTTCGTTCTGAACAAGTGTTACTGTTTTCTGCACAAAAGCGATTCTGCGAAGCAATGTGAAGACTTCTGCTTCCCAGGCACAGAGAAGGTGCTAGCAGGGAATTCTCTGCCTGCTTTTCCCCAGTGCTCTGCAAGCTCTCCAGGACAACATAAAATCTGGGGCTCTGTGCTTTCTTTCGTTCTGAACAAGTGTTACTGTTTTCTGCACAAAAGCGATTCTGCGAAGCAATGTGAACACTTCTGCTTCCCAGGCACAGAGAAGGTGCTAGCAGGGAATTCTCTGCCTGCTTTTCCCCAGTGCTCTGCAAGCTCTCCAGGACAACATAAAATCTGGGGCTCTGTGCTTTCTTTCGTTCTGAACAAGTGTTACTGTTTTCTGCACAAAAGCGATTCTGCGAAGCAATGGGAACACTTCTGTTTCCCAGGCACAGAGAAGGTGCTAGCAGGAAATTCTCTGCCTGCCTTTCCCCAGTGCTCTGCAAGCTCTCCAGGACAACATAAAATCTGGGGCTCTGTGCTTTCTTTCGTTCTGAACAAGTGTTACTGTTTTCTGCACAAAAGCGATTCTGCCAAGCAATGTGAACACTTCTGCTTCCCAGGCACAGAGAAGGTGCTAGCAGGGAATTCTCTGCCTGCTTTTCCCCAGTGCTCTGCAAGCTCTCCAGGACAACATAAAATCTGGGGCTCTGTGCTTTTTTTCGTCTGAACAAGTGTTACTGTTTTCTGCACAAAAGCGATTCTGCGAAGAAATGTGAACAGGCACAAAGAAGGTGCTAGCAGGGAATTCTCTGCCTGCCTTTCCCCAGTGCTCTGCAAGCTCTCCAGGACAACATAAAATCTGGGGCTCTGTGCTTTCTTTCGTTCTGAACAAGTGTTAGTGTTTTCTGCACAAAAGCGATTCTGCGAAGCAATGTGAACACTTCTGCTTCCCAGGCACAGAGAAGGTGCTAGCAGGGAATTCTCTGCCTGCCTTTCCCCAGTGCTCTGCAAGCTCTCCAGGACAACATAAAATCTGGGGCTCTGTGCTTTCTTTCGTTCTGAACAAGTGTTACTGTTTTCTGCACAAAAGCGATTCTGCGAAGCAATGTGAACAGGCACAAAGAAGGTGCTAGCAGGGAATTCTCTGCCTGCCTTTCCCCAGTGCTCTGCAAGCTCTCCAGGACAACAGCAAATCTGGGGCTCTGTGCTTTCTTTCGTTCTGAACAAGTGTTACTGTTTTCTGCACAAAAGCGATTCTGCGAAGCAATGGGAACACTTCTGTTTCCCAGGCACAGAGAAGGTGCTAGCAGGGAATTCTCTGCCTGCTTTTCCCCAGTGCTCTGCAAGCTCTCCAGGACAACATAAAATCTGGGGCTCTGTGCTTTCTTTCGTTCTGAACAAGTGTTACTGTTTTCTGCACAAAAGCGATTCTGCCAAGCAATGTGAACACTTCTGCTTCCCAGGCACAGAGAAGGTGCTAGCAGGAAATTCTCTGCCTGCCTTTCCCCAGTGCTCTGCAAGCTCTCCAGGACAACATAGAATCTGGGGCTCTGTGCTTTCTTTCGTCTGAACAAGTGTTACTGTTTTCTGCACAAAAGCGATTCTGCGAAGCAATGTGAACAGGCACAGAGAAGGTGCTAGCAGGGAATTCTCTGCCTGCCTTTCCCCAGTGCTCTGCAAGCTCTCCAGGACAACATAAAATCTGGGGCTCTGTGCTTTCTTTCGTTCTGAACAAGTGTTACTGTTTTCTGCACAAAAGCGATTCTGCGAAGCAATGTGAAGACTTCTGCTTCCCAGGCACAGAGAAGGTGCTAGCAGGGAATTCTCTGCCTGCTTTTCCCCAGTGCTCTGCAAGCTCTCCAGGACAACATAAAATCTGGGGCTCTGTGCTTTTTTTCGTCTGAACAAGTGTTACTGTTTTCTGCACAAAAGCGATTCTGCGAAGCAATGGGAACACTTCTGTTTCCCAGGCACAGAGAAGGTGCTAGCAGGGAATTCTCTGCCTGCCTTTCCCCAGTGCTCTGCAAGCTCTCCAGGACAACATAGAATCTGGGGCTCTGTGCTTTCTTTCGTCTGAACAAGTGTTACTGTTTTCTGCACAAAAGCGATTCTGCGAAGCAATGTGAACAGGCACAGAGAAGGTGCTAGCAGGGAATTCTCTGCCTGCCTTTCCCCAGTGCTCTGCAAGCTCTCCAGGACAACATAAAATCTGGGGCTCTGTGCTTTCTTTTGTTCTGAACAAGTGTTAGTGTTTTCTGCACAAAAGCGATTCTGCGAAGCAATGTGAACACTTCTGCTTCCCAGGCACAGAGAAGGTGCTAGCAGGGAATTCTCTGCCTGCTTTTCCCCAGTGCTCTGCAAGCTCTCCAGGACAACATAAAATCTGGGGCTCTGTGCTTTCTTTCGTTCTGAACAAGTGTTACTGTTTTCTGCACAAAAGCGATTCTGCGAAGCAATGTGAACACTTCTGCTTCCCAGGCACAGAGAAGGTGCTAGCAGGGAATTCTCTGCCTGCTTTTCCCCAGTGCTCTGCAAGCTCTCCAGGACAACATAAAATCTGGGGCTCTGTGCTTTTTTTCGTCTGAACAAGTGTTACTGTTTTCTGCACAAAAGCGATTCTGCGAAGCAATGTGAACAGGCACAGAGAAGGTGCTAGCAGGGAATTCTCTGCCTGCCTTTCCCCAGTGCTCTGCAAGCTCTCCAGGACAACATAAAATCTGGGGCTCTGTGCTTTTTTTCGTCTGAACAAGTGTTACTGTTTTCTGCACAAAAGCGATTCTGCAAAGCAATGTGAACAGGCACAAAGAAGGTGCTAGCAGGGAATTCTCTGCCTGCCTTTCCCCAGTGCTCTGCAAGCTCTCCAGGACAACAGCAAATCTGGGGCTCTGTGCTTTCTTTCGTTCTGAACAAGTGTTACTGTTTTCTGCACAAAAGCGATTCTGCGAAGCAATGTGAACACTTCTGCTTCCCAGGCACAGAGAAGGTGCTAGCAGGGAATTCTCTGCCTGCTTTTCCCCAGTGCTCTGCAAGCTCTCCAGGACAACATAAAATCTGGGGCTCTGTGCTTTCTTTCGTTCTGAACAAGTGTTACTGTTTTCTGCACAAAAGCGATTCTGCGAAGCAATGTGAAGACTTCTGCTTCCCAGGCACAGAGAAGGTGCTAGCAGGGAATTCTCTGCCTGCTTTTCCCCAGTGCTCTGCAAGCTCTCCAGGACAACATAAAATCTGGGGCTCTGTGCTTTCTTTCGTTCTGAACAAGTGTTACTGTTTTCTGCACAAAAGCGATTCTGCGAAGCAATGTGAACACTTCTGCTTCCCAGGCACAGAGAAGGTGCTAGCAGGGAATTCTCTGCCTGCTTTTCCCCAGTGCTCTGCAAGCTCTCCAGGACAACATAAAATCTGGGGCTCTGTGCTTTTTTTCGTCTGAACAAGTGTTACTGTTTTCTGCACAAAAGCGATTCTGCGAAGCAATGGGAACACTTCTGTTTCCCAGGCACAGAGAAGGTGCTAGCAGGGAATTCTCTGCCTGCCTTTCCCCAGTGCTCTGCAAGCTCTCCAGGACAACATAGAATCTGGGGCTCTGTGCTTTCTTTCGTCTGAACAAGTGTTACTGTTTTCTGCACAAAAGCGATTCTGCGAAGCAATGTGAACAGGCACAGAGAAGGTGCTAGCAGGGAATTCTCTGCCTGCCTTTCCCCAGTGCTCTGCAAGCTCTCCAGGACAACATAAAATCTGGGGCTCTGTGCTTTCTTTCGTTCTGAACAAGTGTTACTGTTTTCTGCACAAAAGCGATTCTGCGAAGCAATGTGAACACTTCTGTTTCCCAGGCACAGAGAAGGTGCTAGCAGGGAATTCTCTGCCTGCTTTTCCCCAGTGCTCTGCAAGCTCTCCAGGACAACATAAAATCTGGGGCTCTGTGCTTTCTTTCGTTCTGAACAAGTGTTACTGTTTTCTGCACAAAAGCGATTCTGCGAAGCAATGTGAAGACTTCTGCTTCCCAGGCACAGAGAAGGTGCTAGCAGGGAATTCTCTGCCTGCTTTTCCCCAGTGCTCTGCAAGCTCTCCAGGACAACATAAAATCTGGGGCTCTGTGCTTTCTTTCGTTCTGAACAAGTGTTACTGTTTTCTGCACAAAAGCGATTCTGCGAAGCAATGTGAACACTTCTGCTTCCCAGGCACAGAGAAGGTGCTAGCAGGGAATTCTCTGCCTGCTTTTCCCCAGTGCTCTGCAAGCTCTCCAGGACAACATAAAATCTGGGGCTCTGTGCTTTCTTTCGTTCTGAACAAGTGTTACTGTTTTCTGCACAAAAGCGATTCTGCGAAGCAATGGGAACACTTCTGTTTCCCAGGCACAGAGAAGGTGCTAGCAGGGAATTCTCTGCCTGCTTTTCCCCAGTGCTCTGCAAGCTCTCCAGGACAACATAAAATCTGGGGCTCTGTGCTTTCTTTCGTTCTGAACAAGTGTTACTGTTTTCTGCACAAAAGCGATTCTGCGAAGCAATGTGAAGACTTCTGCTTCCCAGGCACAGAGAAGGTGCTAGCAGGGAATTCTCTGCCTGCTTTTCCCCAGTGCTCTGCAAGCTCTCCAGAACAACATAAAATCTGGGGCTCTGTGCTTTCTTTCATTCTGAACAAGTGTTACTGTTTTCTGCACAAAAGCGATTCTGCCAAGCAATGTGAACACTTCTGCTTCCCAGGCACAGAGAAGGTGCTAGCAGGAAATTCTCTGCCTGCTTTTCCCCAGTGCTCTGCAAGCTCTCCAGGACAACATAAAATCTGGGGCTCTGTGCTTTCTTTCGTTCTGAACAAGTGTTACTGTTTTCTGCACAAAAGCGATTCTGCGAAGCAATGTGAACAGGCACAAAGAAGGTGCTAGCAGGGAATTCTCTGACTGCCTTTCCCCAGTGCTCTGCAAGCTCTCCAGGACAACAGCAAATCTGGGGCTCTGTGCTTTCTTTCGTTCTGAACAAGTGTTACTGTTTTCTGCACAAAAGCGATTCTGCGAAGCAATGTGAACACTTCTGTTTCCCAGGCACAGAGAAGGTGATAGCAGGGAATTCTCTGCCTGCTTTTCCCCAGTGCTCTGCAAGCTCTCCAGGACAACATAAAATCTGGGGCTCTGTGCTTTCTTTCGTTCTGAACAATTGTTACTGTTTTCTGCACAAAAGCGATTCTGCGAAGCAATGTGAACACTTCTGCTTCCCAGGCACAGAGAAGGTGCTAGCAGGGAATTCTCTGCCTGCCTTTCCCCAGTGCTCTGCAAGCTCTCCAGGACAACATAAAATCTGGGGCTCTGTGCTTTCTTTCGTTCTGAACAAGTGTTACTGTTTTCTGCACAAAAGCGATTCTTGCGAAGCAATGTGAACAGGCACAGAGAAGGTGCTAGCAGGGAATTCTCTGCCTGCCTTTCCCCAGTGCTCTGCAAGCTCTCCAGGACAACATAAAATCTGGGGCTCTGTGCTTTCTTTCGTTCTGAACAAGTGTTAGTGTTTTCTGCACAAAAGCGATTCTGCGAAGCAATGTGAACACTTCTGTTTCCCAGGCACAGAGAAGGTGCTAGCAGGGAATTCTCTGCCTGCTTTTCCCCAGTGCTCTGCAAGCTCTCCAGGACAACATAAAATCTGGGGCTCTGTGCTTTCTTTCGTTCTGAACAAGTGTTACTGTTTTCTGCACAAAAGCGATTCTGCGAAGCAATGTGAACACTTCTGCTTCCCAGGCACAGAGAAGGTGCTAGCAGGGAATTCTCTGCCTGCTTTTCCCCAGTGCTCTGCAAGCTCTCCAGGACAACACAAAATCTGGGGCTCTGTGCTTTTTTTCGTGTGAACAAGTGTTACTGTTTTCTGCACAAAAGCGATTCTGCGAAGCAATGTGAACAGGCACAAAGAAGGTGCTAGCAGGGAATTCTCTGCCTGCCTTTCCCCAGTGCTCTGCAAGCTCTCCAGGACAACATAAAATCTGGGGCTCTGTGCTTTCTTTCGTTCTGAACAAGTGTTACTGTTTTCTGCACAAAAGCGATTCTGCGAAGCAATGTGAACACTTCTGCTTCCCAGGCACAGAGAAGGTGCTAGCAGGGAATTCTCTGCCTGCTTTTCCCCAGTGCTCTGCAAGCTCTCCAGGACAACATAAAATCTGGGGCTCTGTGCTTTCTTTCGTTCTGAACAAGTGTTACTGTTTTCTGCACAAAAGCGATTCTGCGAAGCAATGTGAACACTTCTGCTTCCCAGGCACAGAGAAGGTGCTAGCAGGGAATTCTCTGCCTGCTTTTCCCCAGTGCTCTGCAAGCTCTCCAGGACAACATAAAATCTGGGGCTCTGTGCTTTTTTTCGTGTGAACAAGTGTTACTGTTTTCTGCACAAAAGCGATTCTGCGAAGCAATGTGAACAGGCACAAAGAAGGTGCTAGCAGGGAATTCTCTGCCTGCCTTTCCCCAGTGCTCTGCAAGCTCTCCAGGACAACAGCAAATCTGGGGCTCTGTGCTTTCTTTCGTTCTGAACAAGTGTTACTGTTTTCTGCACAAAAGCGATTCTGCGAAGCAATGTGAAGACTTCTGCTTCCCAGGCACAGAGAAGGTGCTAGCAGGGAATTCTCTGCCTGCTTTTCCCCAGTGCTCTGCAAGCTCTCCAGGACAACATAAAATCTGGGGCTCTGTGCTTTCTTTCGTTCTGAACAAGTGTTACTGTTTTCTGCACAAAAGCGATTCTGCGAAGCAATGTGAACACTTCTGCTTCCCAGGCACAGAGAAGGTGCTAGCAGGGAATTCTCTGCCTGCTTTTCCCCAGTGCTCTGCAAGCTCTCCAGGACAACATAAAATCTGGGGCTCTGTGCTTTCTTTCGTTCTGAACAAGTGTTACTGTTTTCTGCACAAAAGCGATTCTGCGAAGCAATGGGAACACTTCTGTTTCCCAGGCACAGAGAAGGTGCTAGCAGGGAATTCTCTGCCTGCTTTTCCCCAGTGCTCTGCAAGCTCTCCAGGACAACATAAAATCTGGGGCTCTGTGCTTTCTTTCGTTCTGAATAAGTGTTACTGTTTTCTGCACAAAAGCGATTCTGCGAAGCAATGGGAACACTTCTGTTTCCCAGGCACAGAGAAGGTGCTAGCAGGGAATTCTCTGCCTGCTTTTCCCCAGTGCTCTGCAAGCTCTCCAGGACAACATAAAATCTGGGGCTCTGTGCTTTCTTTCGTTCTGAACAAGTGTTACTGTTTTCTGCACAAAAGCGATTCTGCGAAGCAATGTGAAGACTTCTGCTTCCCAGGCACAGAGAAGGTGCTAGCAGGGAATTCTCTGCCTGCTTTTCCCCAGTGCTCTGCAAGCTCTCCAGGACAACATAAAATCTGGGGCTCTGTGCTTTCTTTCGTTCTGAACAAGTGTTACTGTTTTCTGCACAAAAGCGATTCTGCGAAGCAATGTGAACACTTCTGCTTCCCAGGCACAGAGAAGGTGCTAGCAGGGAATTCTCTGCCTGCTTTTCCCCAGTGCTCTGCAAGCTCTCCAGGACAACATAAAATCTGGGGCTCTGTGCTTTCTTTCGTTCTGAACAAGTGTTACTGTTTTCTGCACAAAAGCGATTCTGCGAAGCAATGGGAACACTTCTGTTTCCCAGGCACAGAGAAGGTGCTAGCAGGAAATTCTCTGCCTGCCTTTCCCCAGTGCTCTGCAAGCTCTCCAGGACAACATAAAATCTGGGGCTCTGTGCTTTCTTTCGTTCTGAACAAGTGTTACTGTTTTCTGCACAAAAGCGATTCTGCCAAGCAATGTGAACACTTCTGCTTCCCAGGCACAGAGAAGGTGCTAGCAGGGAATTCTCTGCCTGCTTTTCCCCAGTGCTCTGCAAGCTCTCCAGGACAACATAAAATCTGGGGCTCTGTGCTTTTTTTCGTCTGAACAAGTGTTACTGTTTTCTGCACAAAAGCGATTCTGCGAAGAAATGTGAACAGGCACAAAGAAGGTGCTAGCAGGGAATTCTCTGCCTGCCTTTCCCCAGTGCTCTGCAAGCTCTCCAGGACAACATAAAATCTGGGGCTCTGTGCTTTCTTTCGTTCTGAACAAGTGTTAGTGTTTTCTGCACAAAAGCGATTCTGCGAAGCAATGTGAACACTTCTGCTTCCCAGGCACAGAGAAGGTGCTAGCAGGGAATTCTCTGCCTGCCTTTCCCCAGTGCTCTGCAAGCTCTCCAGGACAACATAAAATCTGGGGCTCTGTGCTTTCTTTCGTTCTGAACAAGTGTTACTGTTTTCTGCACAAAAGCGATTCTGCGAAGCAATGTGAACAGGCACAAAGAAGGTGCTAGCAGGGAATTCTCTGCCTGCCTTTCCCCAGTGCTCTGCAAGCTCTCCAGGACAACAGCAAATCTGGGGCTCTGTGCTTTCTTTCGTTCTGAACAAGTGTTACTGTTTTCTGCACAAAAGCGATTCTGCGAAGCAATGGGAACACTTCTGTTTCCCAGGCACAGAGAAGGTGCTAGCAGGGAATTCTCTGCCTGCTTTTCCCCAGTGCTCTGCAAGCTCTCCAGGACAACATAAAATCTGGGGCTCTGTGCTTTCTTTCGTTCTGAACAAGTGTTACTGTTTTCTGCACAAAAGCGATTCTGCCAAGCAATGTGAACACTTCTGCTTCCCAGGCACAGAGAAGGTGCTAGCAGGAAATTCTCTGCCTGCCTTTCCCCAGTGCTCTGCAAGCTCTCCAGGACAACATAGAATCTGGGGCTCTGTGCTTTCTTTCGTCTGAACAAGTGTTACTGTTTTCTGCACAAAAGCGATTCTGCGAAGCAATGTGAACAGGCACAGAGAAGGTGCTAGCAGGGAATTCTCTGCCTGCCTTTCCCCAGTGCTCTGCAAGCTCTCCAGGACAACATAAAATCTGGGGCTCTGTGCTTTCTTTCGTTCTGAACAAGTGTTACTGTTTTCTGCACAAAAGCGATTCTGCGAAGCAATGTGAACACTTCTGCTTCCCAGGCACAGAGAAGGTGCTAGCAGGGAATTCTCTGCCTGCTTTTCCCCAGTGCTCTGCAAGCTCTCCAGGACAACATAAAATCTGGGGCTCTGTGCTTTTTTTCGTCTGAACAAGTGTTACTGTTTTCTGCACAAAAGCGATTCTGCGAAGCAATGGGAACACTTCTGTTTCCCAGGCACAGAGAAGGTGCTAGCAGGGAATTCTCTGCCTGCCTTTCCCCAGTGCTCTGCAAGCTCTCCAGGACAACATAGAATCTGGGGCTCTGTGCTTTCTTTCGTCTGAACAAGTGTTACTGTTTTCTGCACAAAAGCGATTCTGCGAAGCAATGTGAACAGGCACAGAGAAGGTGCTAGCAGGGAATTCTCTGCCTGCCTTTCCCCAGTGCTCTGCAAGCTCTCCAGGACAACATAAAATCTGGGGCTCTGTGCTTTCTTTTGTTCTGAACAAGTGTTAGTGTTTTCTGCACAAAAGCGATTCTGCGAAGCAATGTGAACACTTCTGCTTCCCAGGCACAGAGAAGGTGCTAGCAGGGAATTCTCTGCCTGCTTTTCCCCAGTGCTCTGCAAGCTCTCCAGGACAACATAAAATCTGGGGCTCTGTGCTTTCTTTCGTTCTGAACAAGTGTTACTGTTTTCTGCACAAAAGCGATTCTGCGAAGCAATGTGAACACTTCTGCTTCCCAGGCACAGAGAAGGTGCTAGCAGGGAATTCTCTGCCTGCTTTTCCCCAGTGCTCTGCAAGCTCTCCAGGACAACATAAAATCTGGGGCTCTGTGCTTTTTTTCGTCTGAACAAGTGTTACTGTTTTCTGCACAAAAGCGATTCTGCGAAGCAATGTGAACAGGCACAGAGAAGGTGCTAGCAGGGAATTCTCTGCCTGCCTTTCCCCAGTGCTCTGCAAGCTCTCCAGGACAACATAAAATCTGGGGCTCTGTGCTTTTTTTCGTCTGAACAAGTGTTACTGTTTTCTGCACAAAAGCGATTCTGCAAAGCAATGTGAACAGGCACAAAGAAGGTGCTAGCAGGGAATTCTCTGCCTGCCTTTCCCCAGTGCTCTGCAAGCTCTCCAGGACAACAGCAAATCTGGGGCTCTGTGCTTTCTTTCGTTCTGAACAAGTGTTACTGTTTTCTGCACAAAAGCGATTCTGCGAAGCAATGTGAACACTTCTGCTTCCCAGGCACAGAGAAGGTGCTAGCAGGGAATTCTCTGCCTGCTTTTCCCCAGTGCTCTGCAAGCTCTCCAGGACAACATAAAATCTGGGGCTCTGTGCTTTCTTTCGTTCTGAACAAGTGTTACTGTTTTCTGCACAAAAGCGATTCTGCGAAGCAATGTGAAGACTTCTGCTTCCCAGGCACAGAGAAGGTGCTAGCAGGGAATTCTCTGCCTGCTTTTCCCCAGTGCTCTGCAAGCTCTCCAGGACAACATAAAATCTGGGGCTCTGTGCTTTCTTTCGTTCTGAACAAGTGTTACTGTTTTCTGCACAAAAGCGATTCTGCGAAGCAATGTGAACACTTCTGCTTCCCAGGCACAGAGAAGGTGCTAGCAGGGAATTCTCTGCCTGCTTTTCCCCAGTGCTCTGCAAGCTCTCCAGGACAACATAAAATCTGGGGCTCTGTGCTTTTTTTCGTCTGAACAAGTGTTACTGTTTTCTGCACAAAAGCGATTCTGCGAAGCAATGGGAACACTTCT